>NC_092707.1:419863911-419943911 GCF_047496885.1 Scyliorhinus torazame
ATGGCACTCTGACCACAAGGCACTCTGACCACAAGGCACTCTGACCACAAGGTACTCTGACCCCAAGGCACTCTGACCCCAAGGCACTTTGACCACAAGGTACTTTGACCACAAGGCACTCTGACCACAAGGTACTTTGGCCACAAGATACTTTGACCACATGGCACTCTGACCACAATGTACTTTGACCACAAGAGTCTTTGACCACAAGGTACGCTGACCACAAGGCACTCTGACCACAAGGCACTCTGACCACAATGTACTCTGACCACAAGGTACTTTGACCACAAGGCACTCTGACCACAAGGTACTTTGACCACAAGAGGCTTTGACCACAAGGTACTCTGGCCACAAGTCAATCTGACCACAAGGTACTCTGACCACAAGGCACTCTGACCACAAGAGTCTTTGACCACAAGGCACTCTGACCACAAGGCAATCTGACCAGAAATTACTCTGACCAAAAGGCACTGTGACCACAAGGTACTTTGACCACAGGAGTCTTTGACCACAAGGCACTCTGACCACATGGCACTCTGACCACAATGTACTCTGACCACAAGGTACTCTGACCACAAGGCACTCTGACCACAAGGTACTCTGACCACAAGGTACTTTGACCACAAGACTCTTTGACCACAAGAGTCTTTGACCACAAGGCACTCTGACCACAAGAAACTCTGGCAACAAGGTACTCTGACCACAAGGCACTCTGACCACAAGGCACTCTGACCAAAAGGTACTTTAAACACAAGAGTCTTTGACCACAAGGGTCTTTGACCACAAGGCACTCTGACCACAAGGCACTTTGACCACAAGGCACTTTGACCACAAGGCACTCTGACCACATGGCACTTTGACCACAAGGCACTCTGACCACAAGGCACTTTGACCACAAGGAACACTGACCACAAGGCACTCTGACCACAAGGCACTCTGACCACAAGGCACTTTGACCACAAGGCACTTTGACCACAAGGTACTTTGACCACAAGGCACTCTGACCGCAAGGTACTCTGACCACAAAGCACTCTGACCACAAGGAACTCTGACCACAAGGCACTCTGACCACAAGGCACTTTGACCACAAGGCACTCTGACCACAAGGAACACTGAACACAAGGCACTCTGACCACAAGGCACTCTGACCACAAGGCACTTTGACCACAAGGCACTTTGACCACAAGGCACTCTGACCGCAAGGTACTCTGACCACAAAGCACTCTGACCACAAGGAACTCTGACCACAAGGCACTCTGACCACAAGGCACTTTGACCACAAGGCACTCTGTCCGCAAGGCACTCTGACCACAAGGTACTCTGACCACAAGGCACTTTGACCACAAGGAACTCTGACCACAAGGCACTCTGACCGCAAGGTACTCTGACCACAAGGCACTCTGACCACAAGACACTCTGACCACAAGGTACTCTGACCACAAGGCACTTTGACCACAAGGAACTCTGACCACAAGGCACTCTGACCGCAAGGTACTCTGACCACAAGGCACTCTGACCACAAGGCACTTTGACCACAAGGAACTCTGACCACAAGGCACTTTGACCACATGGCACTCTGACCACAAGGTACTTTGGCCACAAGGTGCTTTGACCACAAGGTACTTTGACCACAAGACACTTTGGCCACAAGGTTCTTTGACCACAAGGCACTTTGACCACAAGGTACTTTGATCACAAGGCACTTTGACCACAAGGTACTCTGTCCACAAGGCACTCGGACCTCAAGGCACTTTGACCACAAGTCACTCTGACCACAAGGCACTCTGACCACAAGGTACTTTGACCACAAGGCACTTTGACCACAAGGCACTCTGCCCACAAGGCACTCTGACCACAAGGTACTCTGACATCAAGGCACTCTGACCACAAGGCACTTTGACCACAAGGTACTCTGACCACAAGGTACTTTGGCCACAAGGCACTCTGACCACAAGGCACTTTGGCCACAAGGCACTCTGACCACAAGGCACTCTGACATCAAGGCACTTTGACCACAAGGCACTCAGACCACAAGGTACTCTGACCACAAGGCACTCTGACCACAAGGTACTTTGGCCACAAGGTACTTTGAACAAGGCACTTTGACCACAAGGTACTATGACCACAAGGCACTCTGACCACATGGCACTCTGACCACAAAGCACTTTGACCACAAGGTACTTTGCCCACAAGGCACTCTGACCACAAGGTACTCTGACATCAAGGCATTCTGACCACAAGGCACTTTGACCACAAGGTACTCTGACCACAAGGCACTTTGACCACAAGTTACTCTGACATCAAGGCACTTTGACCACAAGGCACTCTGACCACAAGGCACTCTGACCACAAGGTACTCTGACCACAAGGCACTCTGACCACAAGGTACTTTGGCCACAAGGTACTTTGACCACAAGGCACTTTGACCACAAGGCACTTTGACCACAAAGCACTCTGACCACAAGGAACTCTGACCACAAAGCACTCTGACCACAAGGTACTCTGACCACAAGGCACTCTGGCCACAAGACACTCTGACCACAAGGCACTTTGACCACAAGGCACTTTGACCACAAGGCATTCTGACCACAAGGCACTTTGACCACAAGGCACTCTGACCACAAGGCACTTTGACCACAAGGCACTTTGACCACAAGGAACACTGACCACAATGCACTCTGACCACAAGGCACTTTGACAACAAGGAACTCTGACCACAAGGCACTCTGACCGCAAGGCACTTTGACCACAAAGCACTCTGACCGCAAGGTACTCTGACCACAAAGCACTCTGACCACAAGGCACTCTGACCGCAAGGAACTCTGACCGCAAGGCACTCTGACCACAAGGCACTCTGACCACAAGGCACTCTGACCACAAGGCACTCTGACCGCAAGGTACTCTGACCACAAAGCACTCTGACCACAAGGCACTCTGACCACAAGGCACTCTGACCACAAGGCACTTTGACCACAAGGAACTCTGACCACAAGGCACTCTGACCGCAAGGTACTCTGACCACAAGGCACTTTGACCACAAGGTACTCTGACCACAAGGTACTCTGACCACAAGGCACTCTGACCACAAGGCACTCTGACCACAAGGGACTCTGACCACAAGGCACTTTGACCACAAGGTACTCTGACCACAAGGTACTCTGACCACAAGTCACTCTGACCACAAGGCACTCTGACCACAAGGCACTCTGACCACAAAGCACTCTGACCACAAGGAACTCTGACCACAAAGCACTCTGACCACAAGGTACTCTGACCACAAGGCACTCTGGCCACAAGACACTCTGACCACAAGGCACTTTGACCACAAGGCACTTTGACCACAAGGCATTCTGACCACAAGGCACTTTGACCACAAGGCACTCTGACCACAAGGCACTTTGACCACAAGGCACTTTGACCACAAGGAACACTGACCACAAGGCACTCTGACCACAAGGCACTTTGACCACAAGGAACTCTGACCACAAGGCACTCTGACCGCAAGGCACTTTGACCACAAAGCTCTCTGACCGCAAGGTACTCTGACCACAAAGCACTCTGACCACAAGGCACTCTGACCGCAAGGAACTCTGACCACAAGGCACTCTGACCACAAGGCACTCTGACCACAAGGCACTCTGACCACAAGGCACTCTGACCGCAAGGTACTCTGACCGCAAAGCACTCTGACCACAAGGCACTCTGACCACAAGGCACTCTGACCACAAGGCACTCTGACCACAAGGCACTTTGACCACAAGGAACTCTGACCACAAGGCACTCTGACCGCAAGGTACTCTGACCACAAGGCACTTTGACCACAAGGTACTCTGACCACAAGGTACTCTGACCACAAGGCACTCTGACCACAAGGCACTCTGATCACAAGGTACTCTGACCGCAAGGTACTCTGACCACAAGGCACTTTGACCACAAGGCACTCTGACCACAAGGTACTCTGACCACAAGGCACTCTGACCACAAGGCACTCTGACCACAAGGTACTCTGACCACAAGGCACTTTGACCACAAGGTACTCTGACCACAAGGTACTCTGACCACAAGTCACTCTGACCACAAGGCACTCTGACCACAAGGCACTCTGACCACAAGGTACTTTGGCCACAAGGTGCTTTGACCACAAGGTACTTTGACCACGAGGCACTTTGGCCACAAGGTTCTTTGACCACAAGGCACTTTGACCACAAGGTACTTTGACCACAAGGCACTTTGACCACAAGGCACTCTGACCACAAGGTACTCTGTCCACAAGGCACTCGGACCTCAAGGCACTTTGACCACAAGGCACTCTGACCACAAGGCACTCTGACCACAAGGTACTTTGACCACAAGGCACTTTGACCACAAGGCACTTTGACCACAAGGTACTCTGACCCCAAGGTACTCTGACCACAAGGTACTCTGACATCAGGGCACTCTGACCTCAAGGCACTCTGACCACAAGGTACTCTGACCACAAGGCACTCTGACCACAAGGCACTCTGACCCCAAGGCACTTTGACCACAAGGTACTTTGACCACAAGGCACTCTGACCACATGGCACTCTGACCACAAGGCACTCTGACCACATGGCACTCTGACCACAAGGCACTATGTCCACAAGAGTCTTTGACCGCAAGGCACTCTGACCACAAGGCACTCTGACCACAAGGTACTCTGACCCCAAGGCACTCTGACCACAAGGCACTCTGACCACAAGGCACTCTGACCACATGGCACTCTGACCACAAGGCACTCTGACCACAAGGTACTCTGACCCCAAGGCACTCTGACCACAAGGCACTCTGACCACAAGGCACTTTGACCCCAAGGCACTCTGACCACAAGGCACTCTGACCCCAAGGCACTTTGACCACAAGGTACTTTGACCACAAGGCACTCTGACCACATGGCACTCTGACCACAAGGCACTCTGACCACATGGCACTCTGACCACAAGGCACTCTGACCACAAGGCACTATGTCCACAAGGTACTCTGACCACAAGGCACTCTGACCACAAGGTACTCTGACCCCAAGGCACTCTGACCCCAAGGCACTCTGACCACAAGGCACTCTGACCCCAAGGCACTTTGACCACAAGGTACTTTGACCACAAGGCACTCTGACCACATGGCACTCTGACCCAAGGCACTTTGACCACAAGGTACTTTGACCACAAGGCACTCTGACCACATGGCACTCTGACCACAAGGCACTTTGACCACAAGGTACTTTGACCACAAGGCACTCTGACCACAAGGTACTCTGACCCCAAGGCACTCTGACCACAAGGCACTCTGACCCCAAGGCACTTTGACCACAAGGTACTTTGACCACAAGGCACTCTGACCACATGGCACTCTGACCACAAGGCACTCTGACCACAAGGCACTCTGACCACAAGGTACTCTGACCCCAAGGCACTCTGACCCCAAGGCACTTTGACCACAAGGTACTTTGACCACAAGGCACTCTGACCACAAGGCACTCTGACCACAAGGCACTCTGACCACAAGGCACACTGACCACAAGGCACTCTGACCACAAGGCACTCTGACCGCAAGGTACTCTGACCGCAAAGCACTCTGACCACAAGGCACTCTGACCACAAGGCACTCTGACCACAAGGCACTCTGACCACAAGGCACTTTGACCACAAGGAACTCTGACCACAAGGCATCCTGACCGCAAGGTACTCTGACCACAAGGCACTTTGACCACAAGGTACTCTGACCACAAGGTACTCTGACCACAAGGCACTCTGACCACAAGGCACTCTGATCACAAGGTACTCTGACCGCAAGATACTCTGACCACAAGGCACTTTGACCACAAGGCACTCTGACCACAAGGTACTCTGACCACAAGGCACTCTGACCACAAGGCACTCTGACCACAAGGTACTCTGACCACAAGGCACTTTGACCACAAGGTACTCTGACCACAAGGTACTCTGACCACAAGTCACTCTGACCACAAGGCACTCTGACCACAAGGCACTCTGACCACAAGGTACTTTGGCCACAAGGTGCTTTGACCACAAGGTACTTTGACCACAAGGCACTTTGGCCACAAGGTTCTTTGACCACAAGGCACTTTGACCACAAGGTACTTTGACCACAAGGCACTTTGACCACAAGGCATTCTGACCACAAGGTACTCTGTCCACAAGGCACTCGGACCTCAAGGCACTTTGACCACAAGGCACTCTGACCACAAGGCACTCTGACCACAAGGTACTTTGACCACAAGGCACTTTGACCACAAGGCACTTTGACCACAAGGTACTCTGACCCCAAGGTACTCTGACCACAAGGTACTCTGACATCAGGGCACTCTGACCTCAAGGCACTCTGACCACAAGGTACTCTGACCACAAGGCACTCTGACCACAAGGCACTCTGACCCCAAGGCACTTTGACCACAAGGTACTTTGACCACAAGGCACTCTGACCACATGGCACTCTGACCACAAGGCACTCTGACCACATGGCACTCTGACCACAAGGCACTATGTCCACAAGAGTCTTTGACCGCAAGGCACTCTGACCACAAGGCACTCTGACCACAAGGTACTCTGACCCCAAGGCACTCTGACCACAAGGCACTCTGACCACAAGGCACTCTGACCACATGGCACTCTGACCACAAGGCACTCTGACCACAAGGTACTCTGACCCCAAGGCACTCTGACCACAAGGCACTCTGACCACAAGGCACTTTGACCCCAAGCCACTCTGACCACAAGGCACTCTGACCCCAAGGCACTTTGACCACAAGGTACTTTGACCACAAGGCACTCTGACCACATGGCACTCTGACCACAAGGCACTCTGACCACATGGCACTCTGACCACAAGGCACTCTGACCACAAGGCACTATGTCCACAAGGTACTCTGACCACAAGGCACTCTGACCACAAGGTACTCTGACCCCAAGGCACTCTGACCACAAGGCACTCTGACCCCAAGGCACTTTGACCCCAAGGCACTCTGACCACAAGGCACTCTGACCCCAAGGCACTTTGACCACAAGGTACTTTGACCACAAGGCACTCTGACCACATGGCACTCTGACCCCAAGGCACTTTGACCACAAGGTACTTTGACCACAAGGCACTCTGACCACATGGCACTCTGACCACAAGGCACTTTGACCACAAGTTACTTTGAACACAAGGCACTCTGACCACAAGGTACTCTGACCCCAAGGCACTCTGACCACAAGGCACTCTGACCCCAAGGCACTTTGACCACAAGGTACTTTGACCACAAGGCACTCTGACCACATGGCACTCTGACCACAAGGCACTCTGACCACAAGGCACTCTGACCACAAGGTACTCTGACCCCAAGGCACTCTGACCCCAAGGCACTTTGACCACAAGGTACTTTGACCACAAGGCACTCTGACCACAAGGTACTTTGGCCACAAGATACTTTGACCACATGGCACTCTGACCACAATGTACTTTGACCACAAGAGTCTTTGACCACAAGGTACGCTGACCACAAGGCACTCTGACCACAAGGCACTCTGACCACAATGTACTCTGACCACAAGGTACTTTGACCACAAGGCACTCTGACCACAAGGTACTTTGACCACAAGAGGCTTTGACCACAAGGTACTCTGGCCACAAGTCAATCTGACCACAAGGTACTCTGACCACAAGGCACTCTGACCACAAGAGTCTTTGACCACAAGGCACTCTGACCACAAGGCAATCTGACCAGAAATTACTCTGACCAAAAGGCACTGTGACCACAAGGTACTTTGACCACAGGAGTCTTTGACCACAAGGCACTCTGACCACATGGCACTCTGACCACAATGTACTCTGACCACAAGGTACTCTGACCACAAGGCACTCTGACCACAAGGTACTCTGACCACAAGGTACTTTGACCACAAGACTCTTTGACCACAAGAGTCTTTGACCACAAGGCACTCTGACCACAAGAAACTCTGGCAACAAGGTACTCTGACCACAAGGCACTCTGACCACAAGGCACTCTGACCAAAAGGTACTTTAAACACAAGAGTCTTTGACCACAAGGGTCTTTGACCACAAGGCACTCTGACCACAAGGCACTTTGACCACAAGGCACTTTGACCACAAGGCACTCTGACCACATGGCACTTTGACCACAAGGCACTCTGACCACAAGGCACTTTGACCACAAGGAACACTGACCACAAGGCACTCTGACCACAAGGCACTCTGACCACAAGGCACTTTGACCACAAGGCACTTTGACCACAAGGTACTTTGACCACAAGGCACTCTGACCGCAAGGTACTCTGACCACAAAGCACTCTGACCACAAGGAACTCTGACCACAAGGCACTCTGACCACAAGGCACTTTGACCACAAGGCACTCTGACCACAAGGAACACTGAACACAAGGCACTCTGACCACAAGGCACTCTGACCACAAGGCACTTTGACCACAAGGCACTTTGACCACAAGGCACTCTGACCGCAAGGTACTCTGACCACAAAGCACTCTGACCACAAGGAACTCTGACCACAAGGCACTCTGACCACAAGGCACTTTGACCACAAGGCACTCTGTCCGCAAGGCACTCTGACCACAAGGTACTCTGACCACAAGGCACTTTGACCACAAGGAACTCTGACCACAAGGCACTCTGACCGCAAGGTACTCTGACCACAAGGCACTCTGACCACAAGACACTCTGACCACAAGGTACTCTGACCACAAGGCACTTTGACCACAAGGAACTCTGACCACAAGGCACTCTGACCGCAAGGTACTCTGACCACAAGGCACTCTGACCACAAGGCACTTTGACCACAAGGAACTTTGACCACAAGGCACTTTGACCACATGGCACTCTGACCACAAGGTACTTTGGCCACAAGGTGCTTTGACCACAAGGTACTTTGACCACAAGACACTTTGGCCACAAGGTTCTTTGACCACAAGGCACTTTGACCACAAGGTACTTTGATCACAAGGCACTTTGACCACAAGGTACTCTGTCCACAAGGCACTCGGACCTCAAGGCACTTTGACCACAAGTCACTCTGACCACAAGGCACTCTGACCACAAGGTACTTTGACCACAAGGCACTTTGACCACAAGGCACTCTGCCCACAAGGCACTCTGACCACAAGGTACTCTGACATCAAGGCACTCTGACCACAAGGCACTTTGACCACAAGGTACTCTGACCACAAGGTACTTTGGCCACAAGGCACTCTGACCACAAGGCACTTTGGCCACAAGGCACTCTGACCACAAGGCACTCTGACATCAAGGCACTTTGACCACAAGGCACTCAGACCACAAGGTACTCTGACCACAAGGCACTCTGACCACAAGGTACTTTGGCCACAAGGTACTTTGAACAAGGCACTTTGACCACAAGGTACTATGACCACAAGGCACTCTGACCACATGGCACTCTGACCACAAAGCACTTTGACCACAAGGTACTTTACCCACAAGGCACTCTGACCACAAGGTACTCTGACATCAAGGCATTCTGACCACAAGGCACTTTGACCACAAGGTACTCTGACCACAAGGCACTTTGACCACAAGTTACTCTGACATCAAGGCACTTTGACCACAAGGCACTCTGACCACAAGGCACTCTGACCACAAGGTACTCTGACCACAAGGCACTCTGACCACAAGGTACTTTGGCCACAAGGTACTTTGACCACAAGGCACTTTGACCACAAGGCACTTTGACCACAAAGCACTCTGACCACAAGGAACTCTGACCACAAAGCACTCTGACCACAAGGTACTCTGACCACAAGGCACTCTGGCCACAAGACACTCTGACCACAAGGCACTTTGACCACAAGGCACTTTGACCACAAGGCATTCTGACCACAAGGCACTTTGACCACAAGGCACTCTGACCACAAGGCACTTTGACCACAAGGCACTTTGACCAGAAGGAACACTGACCACAATGCACTCTGACCACAAGGCACTTTGACAACAAGGAACTCTGACCACAAGGCACTCTGACCGCAAGGCACTTTGACCACAAAGCACTCTGACCGCAAGGTACTCTGACCACAAAGCACTCTGACCACAAGGCACTCTGACCGCAAGGAACTCTGACCGCAAGGCACTCTGACCACAAGGCACTCTGACCACAAGGCACTCTGACCACAAGGCACTCTGACCGCAAGGTACTCTGACCACAAAGCACTCTGACCACAAGGCACTCTGACCACAAGGCACTCTGACCACAAGGCACTCTGACCACAAGGCACTTTGACCACAAGGAACTCTGACCACAAGGCACTCTGACCGCAAGGTACTCTGACCACAAGGCACTTTGACCACAAGGTACTCTGACCACAAGGTACTCTGACCACAAGGCACTCTGACCACAAGGCACTCTGACCACAAGGGACTCTGACCACAAGGCACTTTGACCACAAGGTACTCTGACCACAAGGTACTCTGACCACAAGTCACTCTGACCACAAGGCACTCTGACCACAAGGCACTCTGACCACAAAGCACTCTGACCACAAGGAACTCTGACCACAAAGCACTCTGACCACAAGGTACTCTGACCACAAGGCACTCTGGCCACAAGACACTCTGACCACAAGGCACTTTGACCACAAGGCACTTTGACCACAAGGCATTCTGACCACAAGGCACTTTGACCACAAGGCACTCTGACCACAAGGCACTTTGACCACAAGGCACTTTGACCACAAGGAACACTGACCACAAGGCACTCTGACCACAAGGCACTTTGACCACAAGGAACTCTGACCACAAGGCACTCTGACCGCAAGGCACTTTGACCACAAAGCTCTCTGACCGCAAGGTACTCTGACCACAAAGCACTCTGACCACAAGGCACTCTGACCGCAAGGAACTCTGACCACAAGGCACTCTGACCACAAGGCACTCTGACCACAAGGCACTCTGACCACAAGGCACTCTGACCGCAAGGTACTCTGACCGCAAAGCACTCTGACCACAAGGCACTCTGACCACAAGGCACTCTGACCACAAGGCACTCTGACCACAAGGCACTTTGACCACAAGGAACTCTGACCACAAGGCACTCTGACCGCAAGGTACTCTGACCACAAGGCACTTTGACCACAAGGTACTCTGACCACAAGGTACTCTGACCACAAGGCACTCTGACCACAAGGCACTCTGATCACAAGGTACTCTGACCGCAAGGTACTCTGACCACAAGGCACTTTGACCACAAGGCACTCTGACCACAAGGTACTCTGACCACAAGGCACTCTGACCACAAGGCACTCTGACCACAAGGTACTCTGACCACAAGGCACTTTGACCACAAGGTACTCTGACCACAAGGTACTCTGACCACAAGTCACTCTGACCACAAGGCACTCTGACCACAAGGCACTCTGACCACAAGGTACTTTGGCCACAAGGTGCTTTGACCACAAGGTACTTTGACCACGAGGCACTTTGGCCACAAGGTTCTTTGACCACAAGGCACTTTGACCACAAGGTACTTTGACCACAAGGCACTTTGACCACAAGGCACTCTGACCACAAGGTACTCTGTCCACAAGGCACTCGGACCTCAAGGCACTTTGACCACAAGGCACTCTGACCACAAGGCACTCTGACCACAAGGTACTTTGACCACAAGGCACTTTGACCACAAGGCACTTTGACCACAAGGTACTCTGACCCCAAGGTACTCTGACCACAAGGTACTCTGACATCAGGGCACTCTGACCTCAAGGCACTCTGACCACAAGGTACTCTGACCACAAGGCACTCTGACCACAAGGCACTCTGACCCCAAGGCACTTTGACCACAAGGTACTTTGACCACAAGGCACTCTGACCACATGGCACTCTGACCACAAGGCACTCTGACCACATGGCACTCTGACCACAAGGCACTATGTCCACAAGAGTCTTTGACCGCAAGGCACTCTGACCACAAGGCACTCTGACCACAAGGTACTCTGACCCCAAGGCACTCTGACCACAAGGCACTCTGACCACAAGGCACTCTGACCACATGGCACTCTGACCACAAGGCACTCTGACCACAAGGTACTCTGACCCCAAGGCACTCTGACCACAAGGCACTCTGACCACAAGGCACTTTGACCCCAAGGCACTCTGACCACAAGGCACTCTGACCCCAAGGCACTTTGACCACAAGGTACTTTGACCACAAGGCACTCTGACCACATGGCACTCTGACCACAAGGCACTCTGACCACATGGCACTCTGACCACAAGGCACTCTGACCACAAGGCACTATGTCCACAAGGTACTCTGACCACAAGGCACTCTGACCACAAGGTACTCTGACCCCAAGGCACTCTGACCCCAAGGCACTCTGACCCCAAGGCACTCTGACCACAAGGCACTCTGACCCCAAGGCACTTTGACCACAAGGTACTTTGACCACAAGGCACTCTGACCACATGGCACTCTGACCCAAGGCACTTTGACCACAAGGTACTTTGACCACAAGGCACTCTGACCACATGGCACTCTGACCACAAGGCACTTTGACCACAAGGTACTTTGACCACAAGGCACTCTGACCACAAGGTACTCTGACCCCAAGGCACTCTGACCACAAGGCACTCTGACCCCAAGGCACTTTGACCACAAGGTACTTTGACCACAAGGCACTCTGACCACATGGCACTCTGACCACAAGGCACTCTGACCACAAGGCACTCTGACCACAAGGTACTCTGACCCCAAGGCACTCTGACCCCAAGGCACTTTGACCACAAGGTACTTTGACCACAAGGCACTCTGACCACAAGGTACTTTGGCCACAAGATACTTTGACCACATGGCACTCTGACCACAAGGTACTTTGACCACAAGAGTCTTTGACCACAAGGTACGCTGACCACAAGGCACTCTGACCACAAGGCACTCTGACCACAATGTACTCTGACCACAAGGTACTTTGACCACAAGGCACTCTGACCACAAGGTACTTTGACCACAAGAGGCTTTGACCACAAGGTACTCTGGCCACAAGTCAATCTGACCACAAGGTACTCTGACCACAAGGCACTCTGACCACAAGAGTCTTTGACCACAAGGCACTCTGACCACAAGGCAATCTGACCAGAAATTACTCTGACCAAAAGGCACTGTGACCACAAGGTACTTTGACCACAGGAGTCTTTGACCACAAGGCACTCTGACCACATGGCACTCTGACCACAATGTACTCTGACCACAAGGTACTCTGACCACAAGGCACTCTGCCCACAAGGTACTCTGACCACAAGGTACTTTGACCACAAGAGTCTTTGACAACAAGAGTCTTTGACCACAAGGCACTCTGACCACAAGAAACTCTGGCAACAAGGTACTCTGACCACAAGGCACTCTGACCACAAGGCACTCTGACCAAAAGGTACTTTAAACACAAGAGTCTTTGACCACAAGGGTCTTTGACCACAAGGCACTCTGACCACAAGGCACTTTGACCACAAGGCACTTTGACCACAAGGCACTCTGACCACATGGCACTTTGACCACAAGGCACTCTGACCACAAGGCACTTTGACCACAAGGAACACTGACCACAAGGCACTCTGACCACAAGGCACTCTGACCACAAGGCACTTTGACCACAAGGCACTTTGACCACAAGGTACTTTGACCACAAGGCACTCTGACCGCAAGGTGCTCTGACCACAAAGCACTCTGACCACAAGGAACTCTGACCACAAGGCACTCTGACCACAAGGCACTTTGACCACAAGGCACTCTGACCACAAGGAACACTGAACACAAGGCACTCTGACCACAAGGCACTCTGACCACAAGGCACTTTGACCACAAGGCACTTTGACCACAAGGTACTCTGACCACAAGGTACTCTGACCACAAGTCACTCTGACCACAAGGCACTCTGACCACAAGGCACTCTGACCACAAGGTACTTTGGCCACAAGGTGCTTTGACCACAAGGTACTTTGACCACGAGGCACTTTGGCCACAAGGTTCTTTGACCACAAGGCACTTTGACCACAAGGTACTTTGACCACAAGGCACTTTGACCACAAGGCACTCTGACCACAAGGTACTCTGTCCACAAGGCACTCGGACCTCAAGGCACTTTGACCACAAGGCACTCTGACCACAAGGCACTCTGACCACAAGGTACTTTGACCACAAGGCACTTTGACCACAAGGCACTTTGACCACAAGGTACTCTGACCCCAAGGTACTCTGACCACAAGGTACTCTGACATCAGGGCACTCTGACCTCAAGGCACTCTGACCACAAGGTACTCTGACCACAAGGCACTCTGACCACAAGGCACTCTGACCCCAAGGCACTTTGACCACAAGGTACTTTGACCACAAGGCACTCTGACCACATGGCACTCTGACCACAAGGCACTCTGACCACATGGCACTCTGACCACAAGGCACTATGTCCACAAGAGTCTTTGACCGCAAGGCACTCTGACCACAAGGCACTCTGACCACAAGGTACTCTGACCCCAAGGCACTCTGACCACAAGGCACTCTGACCACAAGGCACTCTGACCACATGGCACTCTGACCACAAGGCACTCTGACCACAAGGTACTCTGACCCCAAGGCACTCTGACCACAAGGCACTCTGACCACAAGGCACTTTGACCCCAAGGCACTCTGACCACAAGGCACTCTGACCCCAAGGCACTTTGACCACAAGGTACTTTGACCACAAGGCACTCTGACCACATGGCACTCTGACCACAAGGCACTCTGACCACATGGCACTCTGACCACAAGGCACTCTGACCACAAGGCACTATGTCCACAAGGTACTCTGACCACAAGGCACTCTGACCACAAGGTACTCTGACCCCAAGGCACTCTGACCCCAAGGCACTCTGACCACAAGGCACTCTGACCCCAAGGCACTTTGACCACAAGGTACTTTGACCACAAGGCACTCTGACCACATGGCACTCTGACCCAAGGCACTTTGACCACAAGGTACTTTGACCACAAGGCACTCTGACCACATGGCACTCTGACCACAAGGCACTTTGACCACAAGGTACTTTGACCACAAGGCACTCTGACCACAAGGTACTCTGACCCCAAGGCACTCTGACCACAAGGCACTCTGACCCCAAGGCACTTTGACCACAAGGTACTTTGACCACAAGGCACTCTGACCACATGGCACTCTGACCACAAGGCACTCTGACCACAAGGCACTCTGACCACAAGGTACTCTGACCCCAAGGCACTCTGACCCCAAGGCACTTTGACCACAAGGTACTTTGACCACAAGGCACTCTGACCACAAGGTACTTTGGCCACAAGATACTTTGACCACATGGCACTCTGACCACAAGGTACTTTGACCACAAGAGTCTTTGACCACAAGGTACGCTGACCACAAGGCACTCTGACCACAAGGCACTCTGACCACAATGTACTCTGACCACAAGGTACTTTGACCACAAGGCACTCTGACCACAAGGTACTTTGACCACAAGAGGCTTTGACCACAAGGTACTCTGGCCACAAGTCAATCTGACCACAAGGTACTCTGACCACAAGGCACTCTGACCACAAGAGTCTTTGACCACAAGGCACTCTGACCACAAGGCAATCTGACCAGAAATTACTCTGACCAAAAGGCACTGTGACCACAAGGTACTTTGACCACAGGAGTCTTTGACCACAAGGCACTCTGACCACATGGCACTCTGACCACAATGTACTCTGACCACAAGGTACTCTGACCACAAGGCACTCTGCCCACAAGGTACTCTGACCACAAGGTACTTTGACCACAAGAGTCTTTGACAACAAGAGTCTTTGACCACAAGGCACTCTGACCACAAGAAACTCTGGCAACAAGGTACTCTGACCACAAGGCACTCTGACCACAAGGCACTCTGACCAAAAGGTACTTTAAACACAAGAGTCTTTGACCACAAGGGTCTTTGACCACAAGGCACTCTGACCACAAGGCACTTTGACCACAAGGCACTTTGACCACAAGGCACTCTGACCACATGGCACTTTGACCACAAGGCACTCTGACCACAAGGCACTTTGACCACAAGGAACACTGACCACAAGGCACTCTGACCACAAGGCACTCTGACCACAAGGCACTTTGACCACAAGGCACTTTGACCACAAGGTACTTTGACCACAAGGCACTCTGACCGCAAGGTGCTCTGACCACAAAGCACTCTGACCACAAGGAACTCTGACCACAAGGCACTCTGACCACAAGGCACTTTGACCACAAGGCACTCTGACCACAAGGAACACTGAACACAAGGCACTCTGACCACAAGGCACTCTGACCACAAGGCACTTTGACCACAAGGCACTTTGACCACAAGGCACTCTGACCGCAAGGTACTCTGACCACAAAGCACTCTGACCACAAGGAACTCTGACCACAAGGCACTCTGACCACAAGGCACTTTGACCACAAGGCACTCTGTCCGCAAGGCAGTCTGACCACAAGGTACTCTGACCACAAGGCACTTTGACCACAAGGAACTCTGACCACAAGGCACTCTGACCGCAAGGTACTCTGACCACAAGGCACTCTGACCACAAGACACTCTGACCACAAGGTACTCTGACCACAAGGCACTTTGACCACAAGGAACTCTGACCACAAGGCACTCTGACCGCAAGGTACTCTGACCACAAGGCACTCTGACCACAAGGCACTTTGACCACAAGGAACTCTGACCACAAGGCACTTTGACCACATGGCACTCTGACCACAAGGTACTTTGGCCACAAGGTGCTTTGACCACAAGGTACTTTGACCACAAGGCACTTTGGCCACAAGGTTCTTTGACCACAAGGCACTTTGACCACAAGGTACTTTGATCACAAGGCACTTTGACCACAAGGTACTCTGTCCACAAGGCACTCGGACCTCAAGGCACTTTGACCACAAGTCACTCTGACCACAAGGCACTATGACCACAAGGTACTTTGACCACAAGGCACTTTGACCACAAGGCACTCTGCCCACAAGGCACTCTGACCACAAGGTACTCTGACATCAAGGCACTCTGACCACAAGGCACTTTGACCACAAGGTACTCTGACCACAAGGTACTTTGGCCACAAGGCACTCTGACCACAAGGCACTTTGGCCACAAGGCACTCTGACCACAAGGCACTCTGACATCAAGGCACTTTGACCACAAGGCACTCAGACCACAAGGTACTCTGACCACAAGGCACTCTGACCACAAGGTACTTTGGCCACAAGGTACTTTGAACAAGGCACTTTGACCACAAGGTACTATGACCACAAGGCACTCTGACCACATGGCACTCTGACCACAAAGCACTTTGACCACAAGGTACTTTGCCCACAAGGCACTCTGACCACAAGGTACTCTGACATCAAGGCATTCTGACCACAAGGCACTTTGACCACAAGGTACTCTGACCACAAGGCACTTTGACCACAAGTTACACTGACATCAAGGCACTTTGACCACAAGGCACTCTGACCACAAGGCACTCTGACCACAAGGTACTCTGACCACAAGGCACTCTGACCACAAGGTACTTTGGCCACAAGGTACTTTGACCACAAGGCACTTTGACCACAAGGCACTTTGACCACAAGGCACTCTCAGCACAAGGTACTCTGACCACAAGGCACTCTGACCACAAGGCACACTGACCACAAGGTACTCTGACCACAAGGTACTCTGACCACAAGGTACTCTGACCACAAGGCACTTTGACCACAAGGCACTTTGACCACAAGGCACTCTGACCACAAGGCACTCTGACCACAAGGTACTCTGACCACAAGGCACTCTGACCACAAGGCACTTTGACCACAAGGCACCCTGGCCACAAGGTACTTTGACCACAAGGTACTCTGACCACAAGGTTCTCTGACCACAAGGTACTCTGACCACAAGGCACTTTGACCACAAGGCACTCTGACCACAAGGTACTCTGACCACAAGGTACTCTGACCACAAGGCACTTTGACCACAAGACACTCTGACCACAAGGCACTCTGACATCAAGGCACTTTGACCACAAGGCACTTTGACCACAAGGTACTCTGACCACAAGGTACTTTGGCCACAAGGCACTCTGACCACAAGGCACTTTCACCACAAGGTACTCTGACCACAAGGCACTCTGACCACTAGGTACATTGACCACAAGGTACTTTGACCACAAGGCACTCTGACTACTTTGACCACAAGGCACTTTGACCACAAGGTACTTTGACCACAAGGCATTTTGACCACAAGGCACTTTGACCACAAGGCACTCTGACCACAAGGCACTCTGACCACAAAGCACTCTGACCCCAAGGCACTCTGACCACAAGGTACTCTGACCACAAGGCACTCTGACCACAAGGCACTCTGACCACAAGGTACTCTGACCACAAGGCACTTTGACCACAAGGTACTCTGACCACAAGGTACTTTGACCACAAGGTACTTTGGCCACAAGGTACTTTGGCCACAAGGTACTTTGACCACAAGGCACTTTGACCACAAGGCACTTTGACCACAAGGTACTTTGACCACAAGGCACTCTGACCACCAGGCACTCTGACCACAAGGCACTCTGACATCAAGGCACTCTGACATCAAGGCACTCTGACCACAAGGCACTTTGACCACAAGGTACCTGACCACAAGGCACTCTGACCACAAGGTACTCTGACCACAAGGTACTTTGGGCACAAGGCATTCTGAACACAAGGCACTTTGACCACAAGGTACTCTGACCACAAGGTACTTTGGCAACAAGGCACTCTGACCACAAGGCACTCAGACCACAAGGTACTCTGACCACAAGGCACTCTGACCACAAGGTACTTTGGCCACAAGGTACTTTGAACAAGGCACTTTGACCACAAGGTACTATGACCACAAGGCACTCTGACCACATGGCACTCTGACCACAAAGCACTTTGACCACAAGGTACTTTGCCCACAAGGCACTCTGACCACAAGGTACTCTGACATCAAGGCATTCTGACCACAAGGCACTTTGACCACAAGGTACTCTGACCACAAGGCACTTTGACCACAAGTTACACTGACATCAAGGCACTTTGACCACAAGGCACTCTGACCACAAGGCACTCTGACCACAAGGTACTCTGACCACAAGGCACTCTGACCACAAGGTACTTTGGCCACAAGGTACTTTGACCACAAGGCACTTTGACCACAAGGCACTTTGACCACAAGGCACTCTCAGCACAAGGTACTCTGACCACAAGGCACTCTGACCACAAGGCACACTGACCACAAGGTACTCTGACCACAAGGTACTCTGACCACAAGGTACTCTGACCACAAGGCACTTTGACCACAAGGCACTTTGACCACAAGGCACTCTGACCACAAGGCACTCTGACCACAAGGCACTCTGACCACAAGGCACTTTGACCACAAGGCACCCTGGCCACAAGGTACTTTGACCACAAGGTACTCTGACCACAAGGTTCTCTGACCACAAGGTACTCTGACCACAAGGCACTTTGACCACAAGGCACTCTGACCACAAGGTACTCTGACCACAAGGTACTCTGACCACAAGGCACTTTGACCACAAGACACTCTGACCACAAGGCACTCTGACATCAAGGCACTTTGACCACAAGGCACTTTGACCACAAGGTACTCTGACCACAAGGTACTTTGGCCACAAGGCACTCTGACCACAAGGCACTTTCACCACAAGGTACTCTGACCACAAGGCACTCTGACCACTAGGTACATTGACCACAAGGTACTTTGACCACAAGGCACTCTGACTACTTTGACCACAAGGCACTTTGACCACAAGGTACTTTGACCACAAGGCATTTTGACCACAAGGCACTTTGACCACAAGGCACTCTGACCACAAGGCACTCTGACCACAAAGCACTCTGACCCCAAGGCACTCTGACCACAAGGTACTCTGACCACAAGGCACTCTGACCACAAGGCACTCTGACCACAAGGTACTCTGACCACAAGGCACTTTGACCACAAGGTACTCTGACCACAAGGTACTTTGACCACAAGGTACTTTGGCCACAAGGTACTTTGGCCACAAGGTACTTTGACCACAAGGCACTTTGACCACAAGGCACTTTGACCACAAGGTACTTTGACCACAAGGCACTCTGACCACCAGGCACTCTGACCACAAGGCACTCTGACATCAAGGCACTCTGACATCAAGGCACTCTGACCACAAGGCACTTTGACCACAAGGTACCTGACCACAAGGTACTCTGACCACAAGGTACTTTGGGCACAAGGCATTCTGAACACAAGGCACTTTGACCACAAGGTACTCTGACCACAAGGTACTTTGGCAACAAGGCACTCTGACCACAATTCACTTTGACCACAAGGTACTCTGACCACAAGGTACTCTGACCACAAGGTACTCTGACCACAAGGTACTTTGGCCACAAGGCACTTCGACCACAAGATACTTTGACCACAAGGCACTCTGACCACAAGGTACTTTGCCCACAAGGTACTTTGAACACAAGGTACTTTGGCCATAAGGCACTCTGACCACAAGGTACTCTGACCACAAGGTACTCTGACCACAAGGTACTTTGACCACAAGGCACTTTGACCACAAGATACTTTGACCACAAGGCACTCTGACCACAAGGTACTTTGACCACAAGGTACTTTGACCACAAGGTACTTTTGCCACAATGCACTTTGACCACAAGATACTTTGACCACAAGGTACTTTGACCACAAGGCACTCTGACCACAAGGCACTCTGACCACAAGGCGCTTTGACCACAAGGCACTTTGACCACAAGGTACTTTGACCACAAGGCACTTTGACCACAAGGTACTTTGACCACAAGGCACTTTGACCACAAGGTACTTTGACCACAAGGCACTTTGACCACAAGGTACTTTGACCACAAGGTACTTTGACCACAAGGCACTCTGACCACAAAGCACTTTGGACGCATGAGGAGAGAATGAATTGGTTAGGATTGTATTCGCTGGAGTTCAGATGAATTGGGGTCGACGATTTGGGACTGAGATGAGGAGACATTTCTTCACCCAGAGAGTGGTCGGCCTGTGGAATTCACTCCCACAGGAAGTAGTTGAGGCCGAAACATTGTATTGTTTCAAGAAGCAGTTAGATATTGTACTGAGGGTGAAGGGGATCACAGGATCCGGGGGGGAAAGCGAGATTAGGCTATTGAATTGGTACCAATGATATATTCTGATCAGCCATGATCAGAATGAAAGAGGTCGAAGGGCCGAATGTCCTCCTCCTGCTCCTGTTTCTGTGGTGGGGGCAGGCTGCGGCACGGCGATGAGGTTTACCGACATGCACTCATCGGGCTGAGCCAGGTTGAAAGCCCTGGCTCAAGGTGGGGAAGTCCCTCGACCTGGCGAAGCGTTCTTGGCTGGTTTGGGGTTCCTGGTCCCTGCGGTTTCTCCGACCACAGGTGCAGCACCTCTGTGCGCCCCCGTCCAGGGGTTCAGGGGAGGAGTCTCACCTGGCTGTAGCTGCCCTTGGCCAATGGGCCTGGTCCTGACGTTGCTCGGGCAAGGACTGCGGCCCAGAGGTGCTGTTCTTAGAGGGCGCCACTCACCTGATGGGGGCGTGTTTATTTACCTCCATCTCGGACACACCCTTGACCTCCTGGACTCCCATTCCGCGCTCTCCCATGACAGGGAAATCTCTGTGGCCCTTTTCATGCTAAATAAATTAAACACATTTAATAAAATAGAGATGGAGTGTCAAGTGATGTGTTGTTCCTGCATGATGTGGGAACTGGTGGACGCCATTGTGGTTCCCAGTGAGCACGTCTGTAGTGAGTGTTGGTTTCTTGAGGAACTTCAACTCTGAGTTGATGAGCTGGATTCTGAGCTTCTGACGCGGCAACACTTCAGGGAAGGGGTGGGATACCGACCGCATCAGGCATGGATGACTCGCGGGAATACCGTAGTACCGTGTGCCTGAGGTTACTCTGAGAAAGGAGAGGAAGTCTGGTAGGCAGGTTAGAAAGGTGGTAGTCGTGGGCGACTCAATATTTCGAGGGATAGACAGTCCAGTTTGCAGCCGAGATCGTGAGTCCCGTTTGGTCAGTTGCCTCCCGGGTGACAGGGCTTTGGACATAATGGATCGGCTGAACAAACCTCTGGAAAGGGAGGGTGAACAACCAGAGGCTGTGGTTCATGTGGGAACCAACAACATGGGGAGGGACAGTTTTGAGGTTTTGCAGGCCCAGTTTCAGGAGTTAGGGAGTAGGTTGGAACGCGAGGCCACCAGGGTGGTAATCTCAGAAATACTACCTGCGCTCCGAGCTCCACCATTTAGACAAAGGCAGATCAGGAAGGTAAATGCGTGGCTTGAGGGATGGTGTTGAAGGGAGGGGTTTAGATTTTGGGTGACTGGGATCAGGGTTTGGGACGGGAGAAAGCTGTTTAGACGAGATGGGTTTCATCTGACCCGAAATGGAACCGATCCCCTGGCGGAGAGGGTAAATAGTGCAGTGGGGGTGGATTTAAACTTGTAAATCAGTGGGGGGGGGGTTAACTAATGGGCCCAGTTCTAGAAGTAGCAGTGAGGGCAAAAGAGAGATGGGGAATAGAGAAAAGGAAATGAAAGAGGGTTGGAGTGTTGACAGTGAACAAAGAAATAGTCGTCTCCCAAAGGGCAAGAAAGAGGTAAGGGCGGGGTTACATTGTGTGTAAATACACGGAGTCTAGTGAACAGCACTGGGCTACTGGAAGCAGATATTGTTCTGGGGGATCTGACACAGTCGCATTGACAGAAAAATGGCTCAGACCAGAACAGGACTGGATACTGAACATCCCGGTTATGTGGTTTTTAGTCGGAACAGGGTGGGTAAAAAGGGGGGAAGTGGTGAAATCTTGGTCAAAGGTAGTATCAGTGCTCTTGGACGAGATGCGGTTCCTGAATTAGAATCGATATGGTTATTGGTGAGAACCAGGAAGGGAGCAGAGAGCGTGTTGGGTATTTACTACAGACCAACAAATAGTGGGGAGGAAGTGGAAGAGAGAATTTGTAGGCAGATTATGGGAACCTGCAGGACAAGTAGGGTTGTGATAGTTGAGGATTACCCTAAGGTAGGCTGGGAAATGGGTAGGGTGTCGGGCATGGAAGGGGAGCAATTCCTGCCGTGTGTGCCGGAGAACTTTCTGGAACAGTACATTTCCAGTCCTACCAGGAAGCAAGCTGTGCTGGAACTGGTCCCAGGGAATGAGGCAGGGCAGGTGGAGAATGTCAGACTGGGGGAGCAATTGGGAAATAGCAATCATAATATAATACGATTCAATATTAAGTTGGAAAAGGATAAAAATCAGTCACGGATTAAGATCCCAGACTGGAAAAGGCGGATTTTAGGGTCCAAAAGTTGAAGTGGAGCAGGTCGATTGGAAATGCATTTTAGTGGATAGAACATTGAATGAAAATTGGGAGACTTTAAAGGAGAGATGAATAGGGTGCAAGCTAGGTACGTACCCATGAGAAATAAATACAGGGTGTCCAAAGATCGAGTACCCTGGATGACTAAGGACATTTAAAAAAAATTTAGAGTACCCAATTCTTTTTTTTTGCTAATTATGAGAACATTTTCCTACCCTGCTTATCTTCTTGGGTTGTGGGGGTGAGACCCACACAGACACCGGGAGAATGTGCAAACTCCACACGGACAGTGACCTGGGGCCGGGATCGAACCTGGGACCTCGGTGCTATAAGGCAACAGTGCTAACCACTGCTCCAGTGTACCGCCCTCGTGATTAAAGATATTGATGATAAAATACGGAAGAAAAAAGAGGCATATAATGCCAGAATAATAATAGCAACAGAAATCAGGAAGAGTATCTCAAATACAGGAGCGAGGCTCAGGCTGGAATAAGGAAGGCGAAGATGAAGCAGAGGAAAGGGTTGCAGGTTGTGCTGAAACAGAGAGCAAAATGTTCTTCAAACATATTAATGGTAAAAGATTAGTGCAGGATCGAGTGGGGCCTCTCGGGACAAGCAGGGTAAACTGCTCACTGAAGCAGAGGGTATGGCAGAGGTACTAAATTAGTACTTAAAAAGTAAACAAAAAAGAAAACAAAAGAGAAAGAAGATAGAAGGTGTAGAGGGGTCGTGAGGAAGAACTTTTTTACGCCGAGGGGAGAGGGAGACTGGAATTCGCTGCCCGAGTTGGGGGTGGAGTCAGAGACCCCAAACTCTGTTTGAACGTACCTGGACCTGAAGGCCCACTAATGATATGGTCATGTATTTCAATGTAGTTCTCGTCATTACATGTCAGGGTTCCCGTTACATCACGAGCAGGAGGCGGGGACAACCGAGTGGGGGAAATCCCGTCAGTGGAAAAGACATTTGGGGATCTCCGCCGACTCCCCATCTCCTCCGCCAATCCCGCCCCCCAGAAACAGGGGGGGGAATGTCTACCCCTGACCCTCACACTCACACACTCACACTCACAAACCTCACACTCACTCGCACTCATTCTCTCCCACACTCACTCTCACAAACAGTAACACTCACACTCACTCTCTCTCACACTCACTCTCTCACACTCATTGTCACACGCACACTCTCTCTCACTCATTCTCTCTCACACTCTCACACACAACCGAGTGGGGGAAATTCCGTCAGTGGAAAATACATTTTGGGATCTCCTCCTCCGCCAATCCCGCCCGCCCAAAACAGGGGGGAAAGTCTACCCCTGACGCTCACACTCACACACTCACGCTCACAAACCTCACACTCACTCATTCTCTAACACTCACTCTCACAAACAATAACACACATTCTCTTGCACTCATTTTCTCTCACACTCACTCTCTCACACACAGTAACATTCTCTCGCACTCATTCTCTCTCACACTCACTCTCTCACAGTCACTCACATTCTTTTTCACTCATTCTCTCACAAACAGTCACACTCACACTCACTCTCACTCACTCACTCTCACACTCACTCTCTCACAAACAGTCACACTCACTCTCTCTTTCATTCTCTCTCACACTCACTCTCTCACAGTCACACTCACACTCTCTCACAGTCACTCTCACATTCTTTTTCACTCATTCTCTCTCACACTCACTCTCTCAAAAACAGTCACACTCTCTCACACCTACACTCTCTCTCATTTATTCTCTCTCACACTCACACTCATTGTCTCCCACACTCACTCTCTCACGGGCACACACACACTCTCTCTCACTCAGTCTCTCTCACACTCACTCTCACACACAATAACATTCTCTCGCACTCATTCTCTCTCACACTCACACTCTCACACACAGTAACATTCTCTCGCACTCATTCTCTCTCACACTCTCACTGTCACACTCACACTCTCTCTCACTCAGTCTCTCTCACACTCACTCTCTCACACACAGTAACATTCTCTCGCACTCATTCTCTCTCACACTCACTCTCACACACAGTAACATTCTCTCGCACTCATGCTCTCTCACACTCACTCTCTCACAGCCACACTCTCTTTCACTCATTCTCTCTCACTCACGCGCAGACAGTCACACTCACACTCTCTCACAGTCACTCACATTCTTTTTCACTCATTCTCTCACACTCACTCTCTCACAAACAGTCACACTCACACTCACTCACTCACTCACTCTCTCTCACACTCACTCTCTCACAAACAGTCACACTCACTCTCTCTCACTCGTTCTCTCTCACAGTCACTCTCACAGAGAGTCACACTTACTCTCTCTCACTCGTTCTCTCCCACACTCACTCTCACAGAGTCACACTCACTCTCTCACTCATTCTCTCTCACACTCACTCTCTCAATGTCACACTCACACTCTCTCTTTCATTCTCTCTCACTCACTCTCTCACAGTCACACTCACACTCTCTCACAGTCACTCTCACATTCTTTTTCACTCATTCTCTCTCACACTCACTCTCTCAAAAACAGTCACACTCTCTCACACCTACACTCTCTCTCATTTATTCTCTCTCACACTCACTCTCTCACAATCACACTCATTGTCTCCCACACTCACTCTCTCACGGGCACACACACACTCTCTCTCACTCATTCTCTCTCACACTCACTCTCTCACTGTCACACTCACACTCTCTCTCACTCAGTCTCTCTCACACTCACTCTCACACACAGTAACATTCTCTCGCACTCATTCTCTCTCACACTCACACTCTCACACACAGTAACATTCTCTCGCACTCATTCTCTCTCACACTCACTCTCTCACAGCCACACTCTCTTTCACTCATTCTCTCACTCACGCGCAGACAGTCACACTCACACTCTCTCACAGTCACTCACATTCTTTTTCACTCATTCTCTCACACTCACTCTCTCACAAACAGTCACACCCACACTCACTCACTCACTCTCTCTCACACTCACTCTCTCACAAACAGTCACACTCACTCTCTCTCACTCGTTCTCTCTCACAATCACTCTCACAGAGAGTCACACTTTCTCTCACTCGTTCTCTCTCACACTCACTCTCACAGAGTCACACTCACTCTCTCGCACTCATTCTCTCTCACACTCACTCTCTCACAGCCACACTCTCACTCATTCTCTCTCACTCACACGCAGACAGTCACACTCACACTCTCTCAGTCACTCACATTCTTTTTCACTCATTCTCTCACACTCACTCTCTCACAGTCACACTCACACTCACTCTCACTCACTCTCTCTCACACTCACTCTCTCACAAACAGTCACACTCACTCTCTCTCACTCACTCTCACACTCACTCTCACAGAGAGTCACACTTACTCTCTCTCACTCGTTCTCTCTCACACTCACTCTCAGAGTCACACTCACTCTCTCTCACTCATTCTCTCTCACACTCACTCTCTCAATGTCACACTCACACTCTCTCACTCATTTGCTCACACTCACTCTCTCAATGTCACACTCACACTCTCTCTCACTCATTCTCTCTCACACTCACTCTCTCTGTCACATTCACACTCTCGCTCACTCATTCTCTCTCACACTCACTCTCTCACAGTCACACCTACACTCTCTCACTTATTCTCTCTCACACTCACTCTCTCACAATCACACTCATTGACTCCCACACTCACTCTCTCACTGTCACACTCACACTCTCTCTCACTCATTCTCTCCCACACTCACTCTCTCACTGTCACACTCACACTCTCTCTCACTCATTCTCTCTCACACTCACTCTCTCACAGTCACACCTACACTCTCTCACTTATTCTCTCTCACACTCACTCTCTCACAATCACACTCATTGACTCCCACACTCACTCTCTCACTGTCACACTCACACTCTCTCTCACTCATTCTCTCTCACACTCACTCTCTCACGGTCACTCACACTCTCATAATTGAATCTCAGCGTGTCATTGAGAAAAGTATATTTACCTCGTACATCTATCTGAATTGTATTTCCACGGATGGTTTGAAATTTTGTTGTAATTTCACAATTGTAGTTTCCAGCATCATTTTTCTGCACATTCCGGATGGTGAGAATGTAACTGTTGTATTTGGCATCTGTGGAAGATTGAAATTTCTCACTGATGCCCAGGTCCTGGTTGTTCTTTTTCCACTGGACATTAGTGTTGTCCACGCTGCCATTCACCAATGCACATTGCAATTGCACTGAGCCCCCCTGATGGACAATGATCACGTTTGGACTCAGGATGATCACTGGATCCTCCGCAATTCCTGAAACATTAAAAATTCAAATCAATCTTGGGAATAACTGACGATCCGACAGCAGCCTGAGTGTGGGCAGCGGGATGGGGGTGGTGATGTTTTCTATGTGTGTAGAGTTTGTGAGGGTGACGGTCAGTCGCTGTGATGTCTCCTGCCTCACTGCACCTAAACCATGTGAGGATGCTGAGAGAGCGATATCAGTGTGGGCACCCAGACCCTTACCCCTGCTCCGAATTTATATATTAGTCTGTTTACACAATGGCTCGTTCAGTATTGGGCAGCAGAACAGGCAATTGTCCCATTGGCTGCTTTAATCAGGAAAACTGGGAATAAAAATGCTGGAATCTGTGATGCGACCATCAATTCACACGAAACAGGAGTAGAAGTAAACTGTGGCTTTAATCAACTAGAACAGTGCCTGCCTGCGACTGATCTGTTAGTGGGAGCTGCCTACAGGGCGACTGCTCTTTATACCTCCCCTCAAGGGGTGGAGCCAGGGGCGGAGCCCGCACAGGCCCCAACATGCTACATCATAGGTAATACCTTACAATGGTCCATAGGTGGAGCCCACATGGGCAACAGCGTAATACAGATATGTACATGGTGAATTGTTACAGCAATACATTCACCACATTCACCCCCTGTTAAAAAAATGAAGTCCGGCGGGGGTGAAGGGTTCATAAGTTCAGCCTGTCCGACGCACGGATTGTGCGCTGTGATCACCGAAGCTCTGGTATCGCAGCTGGCCTGGGCGTCGAACTCATCCGTGTGGGCATGGGTAGTGAAGTCGCCGGTGCGGGCACAGACGTGGGCTCCGGGAGCGTGTCTTCTGGAGCTTCATTCCTGTGGGTCGGAGAAGGGGATAAGATCGGGCGGGAGGGGGTGCGGGTGCCATGTAGGGGCGGGGCACTGGGCAGCGTAGGTTGGGCAGGGTACGATGGGGTGGCGGTGGAACCTGCGGGTGCCAGGTCCCGGAGGGAGACCGTATCCTGGCGGCCGTCGGGGTGTTCGATGTATGCGTACTGGGGGCTGGAGTGTAGGAGCTGGACCCTCTTGACCAGGGGTTCGGACTTATGGCTCCTGACGTGTTTGCGGAGCAGGACGGGCCCCGGTGTCTTCAGCCAGGATGGAAGCGAGGCCCCGGAGGTGGATTTCCTGGGGAAAACAAACAGGCGGTCATCATGGGTCTCGTTTGTGGCCGTGCAAAGTAGGGACCTAATAGAGTGGAGTGCGTCGGGGAGGACCTCCTGCCAGTGGGGAACTGCGGGATTCCTAGACTGTCGGGTCAGGAGGACGGTCTTCCAGACCGTCGCGTTCTCCCTCTCCACCTGCCCGTTTCCCCTGGGGCTATAACTTGTGGTCCTGCTCGAGGCGATGCCCTTACTGAGCAGGTACTGAATCAGTTCGTCGCTCATGAACAACGAGGCCCGGTCACTGTGACCGTACGTGGGGAAACCGAACAGGGTGACGGTGGCCGCGGTCATGTCGGGGCAAGGGATTGCAAAGGGGAAGCGGGAGAACTCGTCAGTGATGTTGAGGAAATATGTGTTGCAGTTGTTGGTGGGGAGGGGCCCTTTGAAATCGATACTGAGGCGCTCAAAGGGCCGGGATGCCTTTACCGGGTGGGCCTTATCCGGTCGATAGAAGTACAGCTTGCACTCCGCACAGATTGGGCAGTCCCTGGTCATGGCTCTGACCTCCTCGGGGGAGTAGGGCAGGTTGTGGGTCTTGATGTAGTGGAGAAGCCGGGTGACCCCCGGGTGACAGAGGTCATCGTAGATAGCACGGAGTCGACCATCTTGCGCACTGTGCCGCGGGACAGGGCATCTGGGGGCTCGTTGAGCTTCCGAGGACGATACACTATATCGTAGTTATTGGTGGAGAGTTCGATCCTCCACCTCAAGATCTTATCATTCTTGATCTTGCCCCGCTGCGTATTGTCGAACATGAAGGCAATCGATCGTTGGTCAGTGACGAGGGTAAACCTCCTACCAGCGAGGTAGTGTCTCCAGTGCCGTACGGCTTCCACTATGCTTGGGCTTCCTTTTCGACTGAGGAGTATCGAATTTCGGAGGTGGTGAGGGTTTGTTAAGAAATTGCTCCTGGCCTGCCTGCCTGATTGAGGGTAGCGGCGAGGGCGACTTCTGAGGCGTCGCTCTCCACCTGGAAGGGGACGGACTCGTCCACCGCGCGCATCGCAGTTTTGGCGATGTCCGCCTTGATGCAGCTGAAGGCCTGGAGGGCCTCAGCCGCCAGTGGGAAGGTGGCGACCTTAATTGGTGGGCGTGCTTGTCCGCATAGTTGGGGATCCACTGGGCGTAATATGAAAAGAACCCGAGGCACCTCTTCAGGGCCTTGGGACAGTGGGGAAGGGGGAGTTGCTGGAGGGGGCGCCTACGGTCGGGGTCGGGGTCGGGTTCTAGGACCCCGTTTTCCACGACGTAGCCGAGGATGGCTAGACTGGTTGTGCGGAAAACGTATTTCTCCTTGTTGTAAGTGAGGTTAAGGGTTCGGGCGGTTTGGAGAAATCTCTGGAGGTTGGCATCGTGGTCCTGCTGATCGTGGCCGCAGGTGGCGACGTTGTCCAAGTACGGAAATGTGTCCCGCAGCCCGCATTGGTTCACCATTCGGTCCATCATTCTTTGGAAGTCCGAGACCCTGTTTGTGACGCCAAAGGGGACCCGGAGGAAGTGGACGAGGCGGCCGTCTGCCTCAAAGGCCGTGTAGTGGCGATCCCCCGGGCGGATTGGGAGCTGGTGGTACGCAGACTTCAGATCCACCGTGGAGAACACGCGGTAGTGTGCGATCTGGTTTACCATGTCCGCTATCCGGGGGAGGGGGTACGCATCGAGTTGCGTATACTGGTTTATGGTCTGACTGTAGTCTACAACCATCCGGTTCTTTTCCCCGATCCTGACGACCACCACCTGGGCTCTCCAGGGGCTATTGCTGCCTCGATGACCCCCTCCCTCCAGAGCCGCTGGACCTCGGACCTGATAAAAGTCCTGTCCTGGATGCTGTACCGCCTGCTCCTGGTGGCGACTGGTTTGCTGTCGGCGGTGAGGTTTGCGAAGAGCGGGGGAGGGTCGACCTTTAGGGTCGCAAGGCCACATACGGTGAGTGGGGGTAGGGGCCCGCCGAACTTCAGGGTCAGGCTCCTAAGGTTATATTGGAAATCCAGTCCCAATAGGAGAGGAGCGTAGAGGTCGGGGAGTACATAAAGTTTAAAATTGCCGTACTCGGCGCCCTGTATTGCGAGGGTTGTGGTAGTGCACCCCCGGACCCGCACCGAGTGCGACCCGGAGGCGAGGGAGATGGTTTGATGTGTCGGGAAGATCGGGAGCGAGCAGCGTCTTACCGTGTCTGGGTGAATGAAGCTCTCAGTGCTCCCGGATGCGAAGAGGCAGGGCGTTTCGTGTCCGTTTACCCGGACGGTCATCATGGAGCTCCGGAGGTGTTTGGGTCAAGGGTGACCGCGCGGAGTTGAGGGTAGTCGGCGTGGTCGGAGGTGCTGGGTCCAAGATGGCAGCTCCCGTCGGTCGCACGTGGGTCGTGTTGGGAATTTGTACTGGATATTGTATGAGCTAGGTATGGAATTCAGAATCATAGGTTTTAGTGAAATGATAAAGCAGATTTAGGTGAGTAGTGAAATGGGTATGTAACCTATGTAACCTAATGTAATTTAGAGTAACCTCGTGTGACCTAACGTAATCAAACATAGAATAGATGACCTAATGTAATCAAGTATAGTTGATATGATCAAAGCAGAAGACCCAGAAAAGTAGCATAGCAGTCACTAATTAACGAAGGCAAACAATAGTCACTTGGGGGAACAATGAATACTGCTCAGTGGCTCACTTTAGTAGTTGACCATAATAAAAAAGAGAGAATAAAGTGAGCAGGTGTTTCCACACATTCGGCCTAAGTCAGCTAAACCACGATTGTTGCACAAGTAGAGAAGTGTAGATAAGGGCAAGAGTTATAACCACCATGGTTTAAGAGACAAAGAGAGGAAAAAGGAAGCGACCAATCTTGAATAAGACAGATAAAAGTCAACTAAAAACAATGGTGGCCAAAGCAAGGTCCGGCTGTAAAGTAAGATAAGAAAGATAAGAATCTTGAGATACGGAGCTGAAATGTACATAAAAAGACTGTAAGCCTGAGGGCTCATCGGATTGTTCCGGACATCCCGATTTTATTCTCTTGTGCTAGGTGAATAAAGTCTACTGCTTGGAAGATTGCTGCTCAGACTCTCTGTTTTAATCGGTGTGAACGAATTGTCGTCCTGGGGAACCACGACAAAATTGGCGCTGCGAGCAGGGTTGGTGAGAGATCGCCCAGAAAAGCATCTGGAAGGAGTGGCGGAGGCGGAGGTCCGACCGGGGCTGGACATCCCAAAGCCGGCATTCTGACAGCAAGGTGAGCAGATTTGTATTGCATGTAAATCCTTGTTGTCGGAAAAGGGATCTCGAGGCCCGGCGCACCCGGCTTTCTGCTGGTCCTGGATCTCCCCAACCCAAAAGATATCCTGCATAGGTAAAACTAAATTGTGTAAAATATTTTGAGAGACTGAGTCTGATCTGAAGAGTAGAGCTTTGCATGCAAAAGCGCGCTGAGAATACTGTATTGTCTGTGAATGGGTAAAAAGTGAGACGGGAAAAAGGCCGAACGCTAAAGTAATGCAATTAGGTTAAGTCAAGCGGTTTGGAGCGGGTTTTCAGGTTACGACTTGCCCAGAAGAGAGTAAGTGTGGGAAAATCTGCCAGTCCAAACCTACCCAGGGCCTCGGGTAAGGGACGTCAACCGAGAGGGAGAGAGATCAGTGAGAGATCGCTCTCTGACCTAATACGGTAGTCAAAAGCACAGGAGTGGAATCTAACCCAGAGAAGGGGATTAGCAGCTAGAATAGAGGAAGTAAAAGACCAATTTGAACAAACTGATCTGAGGTAGCGGCGTGGAGGACAGAAATAAGAGGGAGAATCGGAACACAGGTAGGGTAATAACTAACAACTTGGAAAAATTACACTGACAAAACCGCCTAGTGGCGAGATTGGTACAACCGGTTGAGAAGAAAAAGTCAGGGGATTAAAAAGGATAATAACAAAAACGGAAGCAACACTGGATTGGAAAAAGATTACACATATAACTAACTTAGAGGAGATAAAAAATGAGTGGCCGTATGTAAACTGGGAAGGAATAGCCGATAGGAATTGGATAGACGAAATAAAATTGGAAACTCTAGAAAAATTAATAAAGGAATCCGACCGATACAGGGTTTCTATACACATAGACGAGCAAGTGAAAACCTACTACCCTATAGCCCGGGAGAGGAAGATAGTGCCGGGACAGGGGACTACGGGGAAGTGGATATCGGGACCCCGGTTAGAGTTACAGATATTGGCAAGGGAAACCCAAAAGAAAGGTAAACAGGGGACTGAGCACGGAAAAATAATACAGCGAGTAATAATCACTGTGATACCTAACTCTGACAGATTAAGTGATAAAAATTGTGACAGTAGTCCGAAAAGACGAGTAATGGCACACAAAGTTAAAACACCAGTGGAGATACTAGGGGATAAGTTCCCAGCCCTCAGGGGAGATATAGAACACGTCTCTAAAAAATGGGCCAAAAGAACAAGTAAGACCAATACACAGTGGCCGGAGGAAGGCACATGGGACATAGAGAGGTGTGGGGACCAGAAGGGAATGATAAAGAACTATAAAATTAAGGATAGGTCGAGCAAAAGAAGGGAGAAGCGAGAAAAGGAGTTAGAGATACTAGTACTATTCGAACGAGAGGGGAAAGAGAGAAGAAGGGTATGGAGGGGAGGTAGGAGACAGATGCCAGTGCAACTTCAGGAAAAAGCAGAATTGGAAGATCCAAACGTAGCCCCGCCCCCATACTTAGGGGAACAGAGCTCCACGGGACTGTACCCAGTTATATCAGGCACAATGAATTTTGAGGGAGAATATAACATAGAACAGATGACGAAGGAGGAATGGGCACAAAGGGAGAGAGAAAAGAGACAAGGTATAGAAGAAGCGGCTAGGAAAACAGAAGAGGATTTGGATGGGCTGAGTCAAAGAAGAAAGGAGTTGGAGGAAGAAGTAAATGTGGTAGAACTTTTGAAATGGGCAAAGACGGTAATGAAAGTGGATAAGGAACGAGAAGGGAAAGGAAAGAATGTTAGAAAAGAATATGAGTGGAGAACAGAAGATGATCTCTCCGAGTGTGGAAGTGAGACATCACAGGGAAAAATAGAAGGAAAGAGAGTCGGAGTGAACAGAGAGGAAAAAGAAAGAGAGGAAATATGCTGGGAAGTGCACAAAGGGGCAGACAGACGAAGATTGGGGAAAACATGGACGTGGAAGCACCCAGAGAAAAATAGAATAGAGGGAAAGATGGAAGGAGAGACAGAAGAAAGTAGTGAAGACGAAGGGGGACAATCAGTGTTAGGGGAACAAAGAAAATCAACGCGGAAAAAACACAAACCTGTGAAGTTTCCAGCTGAGGATAGGAGAGAGAAAAGGATGCTCCCGGTGATTCTGAAGGGTGGCAGACTGCAGTATATCCCTTGGTCAGGTCAGGATCTGCCTAGTTTAATTAATGAATTACCCAGTATTTTGGATGGAGCTGGAAGGTGGATTGGACAGTTGGAGGCAGGAATGGTGGGAAAAAGGATGGCATTGGGCGACATCAAAGCTCTCCTGACAAAGGTGCTAGGAATGGACCAAATGGCGGAAGTAATGAGGCGTGCTGGCATCCCGACCGCAGCTTATGACCCAGAGGTAGATGGGACACTCATGGACCCGTATCGCCACGACATCTGGCAGGCACTGCGGGATATATACCCCAACCGAATGGATGTAAAAACCCTAAGGGGAGAGCCATTGGGTGAGGAGGAGAATGCAGCTGTGTATGTGGAAAAGCAGTTAAAAAAATGGAGAAGGGACACGGAAAGGGACATTCTAATAGACCCACTGACCAACGCCATGTTCCGGGCTGCAATCCTAGAGGGCTTGCCAGTCTCAGCTAAGACAAGACTGGAGGAAGTAGTGGGCTTGGACTCAAAAAGCTACCGAGAGTTTGTGGATTATGTTGCCCATGCAGTAGAAAGACATCGCAAAGATGAAAAGAATGCAGACAAACAGCTGAAGGAGATACAACGTAAACTCCTTCAGGCACAATTGGAGGAGATCAAAAGCAAGGATAAGATAAAGGCAAAAGAGGATCTCGCACCCAGAAAAATAGCACCGATGATGGTGGAGCAAAAGTCAGAGGAAATACCTGCACCAATATTAGGGGGGAGAGGAGATGGAGGCCGGCCCATCATAACCTATAACATTTCTGCCTTCCCACTGTCCATGAACCCAGAAGCCTATGGCCTAAATTATCAAAACCCATACGCCCTGCAAAGTCAGACTGACTGGAATAGAAATGGGAAAGGACAGGGAGGTGGTAGGCCACCCTATCAGAATCAGAGAGGACAGGGACAGGTTAATCATCAGACTCCGAGACAGGGACCATTGCCTGGCCCTTCAGGTGTGTGTTGGGGGTGCGGGGAGGCAGGGCACATAAAAAGGAATTGCCCGCGGAATTCCCACAGGCAGGGAGAAAACCAGCAGCAGACAGGCCAGCAACTGATCCAAGTGTCGCCGAACAGCATCCCGATGTTTCAAGGGCCGGTAAACCATCAGAGTTCCCCATAGGGAGGCCCAGAGAACCCCAAAATGGTAGGACAGTACGTACAAATAACAGAAACCGCAGAGCAGGAACCTATAGTTAACGTTAGAGTAGGAGGGATCGAGGTCCCCATGATGATAGACACCGGCGCCACATGTACGTGCATACAAACGAAATATGCGGATCACTTACCATTGTCAAACCAGTTTGTAAAAACTGTGGGGTTCTCGGGGAAAGTAACATTAGCTCGAATGACGACGCCGGTGCCTGTTACCATTGGAAATAAGACTACCCATGTACCTATTTTAGTATGTGATAAAACTCCTTTAAATCTATTGGGAAGGGATGCAATCCTAGGTCTAGGACTGAAATTAGAATGCACTGAACAAGGAATTGATTTGATGGGAATGTATCCACTTGAAATACCAGGAAAAGAAAGGGTTAATGTATATTGGTTGGGAGATATAGAGGAACAAGTTAAAAAACAGATATGGGAAGTTTGGGGAAAACTTATAGACGCCTGGATACCACAAGCCAAATGGCCAAGAACAGAATTACACAGTACAATGATATTTGATGAAAAACAGGAACCTGAGGTACAGGAGAAATGGGAAAGGGAGGCGGGACGAGAACAGGAAATAAAGTCAGGAAGTATTTTAATCGGACTAGAGGGAGCGGCCCTCACAATCGTTAGGAATGAATGGGTTGACAAATGGTTCTCTGTATCTGGAGCGGAGCCACATGTCACATTGAAAGTGAATCCGGGATATAGATCAAAAGACCTAGGACCAATGGTGTTGAGAGCACAAGACTTAGAATTTGTCCAGACAGACAATGTAGATATTTGGACGTCCAGCGATGGACAAATGATGAAAATAATTTTGGATGTTAAGATGCTTGGGAAACCAAAGCAAATAACAATAGGAGTGCAAATTGAGAAACAGGAACTGGAGTGGAGAGAGAGTTTAGAGCAGGATTTGAACTCCCTCCCGCAGGAGTTGTGGTCCAGACAGGACACGGATGTAGGGAGGGTCAAAACCGCTAATCCAGTTGAAGTCAGATTAAAGACAGGACGCCAGGGGCCTTATAGGCCGCAATACCCAATCAAGACAGAAGCAATTGAAGGAATTAGAGAAACGATTAAGGGATTGATAGAAGCAGGGGTATTAAAAGAAACCCGGAGCAGGTGTAATACACCGCTGCTACCGGTAAAGAAGGCGGACGGAGAAAAATGGAGATTGGTGCATGACCTCAGAGCAATTAATGAGGTAGTGGAAGATATGCCAGTAGAGGTTCCAAACCCTTACACCTTGTTGACAAATATACCACCTGAAAGTAGATGGTTTACTGTGATAGACCTATGTTCGGCATTTTTTAGTGTGCCGTTAGCTCAAGAAAGTCAGTATCTCTTTGCATTTACGTTCGAGGGGAAACAATACACATACAATAGGATGCCCCAAGGATTTAAACACTCCCCACATGTATTCAATCAGGTGTTGAGAGCAGATTTAAAAGGAGTGCAGTTGGAAGGAACACTGATACAATATGTGGATGATTTATTATTATGCACAGAAACACAAGAACAATGCAGGAAGGATAGTTTAAAACTATTGGAAAGACTAGCAGAAGGGGGCCATAAAGTATCCAGGAAAAAGCTGCAGCTGTGCCAGAAAAAAGTAGAGTACTTGGGAAGAGAAATATCAGCAGGGCAGAAAGGGATAGCTTCTCAGCAGATAGAAGCTGTACTAAAAGTTCCGAAACCACAGACGGTGGGACAAATGATGACATTTTTGGGAATGACAGGATTCAGTTCAGAATGGGTGGAAAGCTATGCGGAAAAAACGCAGGCACTACGAAAGGTAATGAAGGAGGCAGGGTGCGAAGAATTAAGAACCAAACTAAGATGGGATAAAGATGCTTCAGACGCATTTGAGAATATAAAGAAAGAAATGGCACAGGCACCAGCATTGGCTTTACCGACCTATGACAAACCCTTTGACTTATTTGTGAGTAACAGAGAAGCCGGATTTGCTACAGCAGTGTTAACGCAGGAAAATTGCAAGGGTAGACGAAGGCAGGCTGTAGCATATTACAGTACCAAGCTAGACGACGTAGCAATGGGATATCCTCCGTGCTATCAAGGCCTGGCAGCAGCTTGGTGGGCGTACGAAAAGGCAGCTACAGTCACAATGGGATATCCGATAAACATACATGTGTACCATAAGGTAGCTGAATTAATTGAAAAAGGGAAGTTTGTTCTGACGCCGGCTAGAATTCATCATTTTCAAATGCTGACCACATTCCCGGACATTACGATAGTGAAGTGTAATAGGGCCAACCCAGCTGACTATATGCCATTACCACATGAGGGAGAGGAGCATGAGTGTGTAAAAGAGACAAGAGTGTTTATGAAACTGAGGAAAGACTTGAAGGGAGATAGATTAAGCACAGAAGAGAAGAGGACGTTGTACGTTGATGGTTCGTGTTATAGGGATCATAGGGGAAATCATGCTGGCTATGCAGTAGTTGAACAGAGAGGGGAATCATTTGAGGTAATAGAGGCAAAAGAATGTGAGCAGCCATGCTCAGCCCAGTTAGCGGAGCTTGAAGCACTGACCAGAGCATGTGAGTTAGCAAACGGGGAAGCGGTGGAAATTTATACTGATTCGGCCTATGCCCACGGGGTCTGCCACCTGTTTGGGGCAATATGGAAGCAAAGGGGATTTATGAAAAGTGGAGGAGGACCAATACACCACGAAGGTCAAATCAGGGCTTTAATAAGGGCCATGATGGGTCCAAGGGAATTAGCCATAATTAAGTGTCAGGCGCATAAAAAGGGAACGGATAGCATCACACAGGGAAACACCAAAGCCGACAAGGCAGCTAAAGAAGCGTCAGGATGCATTGAGGCTACGATAGCCCCAGTAGAAATAGCAAGGCCACACCCAGGGCCAGGTGTGGGGAATATCGAACCTCAGATCACATTAGACGATGTGGCACAGTTACAGGAGGAAGCCCCTGTAGCTGAAAAGACAATGTGGAAAGATAAATGAGCAATACAGGGACAACATGACAAAATATGGAGAAATGGGGAGGGATTGGTCATAGCACCCACATCATTACTAACCATACTAATCAGCGAAGCACATGGAGTGGACCACTGTGCCAGAGGAGAGGTGGCTAGAAAGATCAAGAAAGAAGGATTCTGGTCACCATACCTGCAAAACTCAATTGACTACATACTAAGTCAGTGTGAGGTGTGTGCTCAGAATAATATCAGGAAGGGCATTACTGCCCCAATAGGGCATATACCCATTCCCGAAGGACCATTTAAACATCTATGCATGGACTATGTGGATATGGGAAAGGTGGTGAGGGGGAAAAGATACATGCTAGTGATTATTGATAGATTCAGCAGATGGATAGAAGCAACACCATCCAAAGATCAAGGATCTGGAACGGTGATTAACTTCCTGTCAAAAGAAATTATCCCAAGATTTGGCATACCCATGCAATTAAGTTCAGATAATGGATCTGCTTTTATAGGAAGGGCACTGAGAGAGACGCTCTCAGCGCTCCGAATAAAGCAGAAGTTTGGATGTGTGTATCATCCTCAATCCCAAGGAATGGTGGAGAGAGCAAACGGGACCCTTAAGGCTAAAATAAGCAAAATTTGCAGCGAGACAGGGAAAAACTGGATGGATGCTCTGCCATTGGCCCTAATGCAATACAGGAGTCAGGAAAACAGAATCACACATTTGAGCCCACATGAAATGATGAGGAAGAGTAATGCCGGTGCCAAAGATCAGGGGAGCAGGGGGCCCCGCGCTGGAATGTTTAGATCAGGACGCAAGGGAGTATGTACGACAATTAACTATTATACATAGAACTATATTTGAACAGGAAAAGGCCAAGGAGGAGGAGAGCCCTGCAACGGAACACCAGATCAAACTTGGAGATCAAGTATACATCAGGAAGTTCCGGAGACGTTGGAACGAACCGAGACGAGAAGGACCGTTTGAAGTCACCAAAGTGTCTCCCACGGCGTTGCAAGTAGAAGGCAGTACACTGTGGTATCACTTGAACCATTGTACCAGAACGATAACAGGGGTAGGGGAGCGAAGGGAGATTGAAGACAGTGGCAGTGCGGATAGAAGTAGCAGCGAGGAAGAGATAGAACTACATGGGGAGAATCGTGGGAAGGAGGAACAGAGCCAAAGTAGAACAGAAAGAGTAGAGGATGATGAAAGTAGTTCTGTGCATGAGCTGGCTGATGATACAAATGCCCAGCCTGGGCCTGTTAGTCAAGGTGCCGGGGGAGGTGAGAACAGGGAGGGGGCCTCGTTCCCCACCTGGGACTTGGAAACTATTTCCTTTGAGGACTTCATTGACCCGTAACAAAGGAAAGTGGGATGCAGAGGACATAAGGGTGCAGAATCAGGAAGGTGGAGTATTAAGACAAGCAAGACGTAAACGGTCAGTGAGCACAGATAATATGTGGGAGAAAGCACAGAAAAACATCTGGTGGAAATGGGCTGAGTATACTGGTAAGAAAAACAGTGATGGGAAAGACTGTGTGATATGTGCGGCAGAAAGACCACGCACCCAAGTAACTGATATACCGTGGGGATCAGGAGACTGTTGGACCATGCTGCTAAAATGGAAAAAGGAAAATTGCCGTACATATAACACATACACACAGACATATACGCATAAGAATCAGACTTACACGTATGAGACGATAAACTGTTCAGGATCCGCATGTGATAACCTTTGTAAGGGGAAAATGCCGAGGTGTCAATTCCTATGTATCCTGCGTGCTGGGGCAAAGCAGCGCTCCTCCCATGTGGCCCACGAGTGTCCAATATGGCCAAAGACGGCAATGGACGCGGCCCCAGAGGAATGGAGGGTGGAGCCCAACTTACAAATCCAAGATTGCTATTGGAGGGAAGGCAGCACGGGAAGTAGTTTGGGAAACTACACAGGACAGTGTGAAAGGATTTGGGATATATCCGACATCCGTAGTCTGCTCAACCCTGCTGTTCCCGCCCGGACAGGGGGAATGCCACCCGCTCCTTATCTATTAGAAAATCAAGTAAATCAACTGGCCGATCTCTGGTGGCTTTGTGGCCCGGAAAAAGGGCTGCTGGCTCGATTACCACTGGATTGGAAGGGACTATGTGCCCGAGTTATGCTGGCCCAGAGCACTGTGATACTGCCGGTGGAAAACGGCATTAAATCACAAAGAATTAAGAGGGCATATACCCTTGACCCTAACATACAAATGGACGCGATTGGACAGCCCCGAGGCATCCCGAATGAGTTCAAAGCTAGGAGTGAAATAGCCGCGGGGTTTGAATCCATCCTTTTTTGGATCACACCCAACAAGAATACTGAGTGGATCAATTACATCTATTATAATCAGCAGAGGTTTATTAATTATTCAAATGCTGCCCTGGCGGCCTTGGGAGAGCAGTTGGATGCGACCAGCAAAATGGCGTGGCAAAATCGACAGGCATTAGATTGGCTCCTGGCAGAAAAAGGAGGTGTGTGTGTTATGTTTGGGGATCAGTGTTGCACATTTATCCCTAATAACACTAGTCCAGAGGGGTCATTTACACAAGCCATGAATAAGTTAAAGAATCTTGCGAAAGAAATGAAAGAAAATGCTGGGTTTGGACAGGGGGTATGGAGTTGGCTGGATAGAATGTTCGGAAGATGGGGGGCATGGTTTGCCAAGGCTGGAGCTGTAGCAATCACATCACTAATCATTCTGGGATTAATATTTTGTTGCTTTCTACCCGTCCTGAGATCCTTCCTTACCAGGGTGGCAGCACGGCAGATGGTGACTCGGGTGATACGCAATTCTCGCTCAAAAGGAAAAACAGAGGAATGGGGAAACTTTGAGCCGCCCCCGCTGAGTGAATTTACCATGACCTTGGTCGAAGTTGAAACTCGTCACTCTGTAAACTAACTACGATAGTGGAAGATCGTCTGGTGACAACGATAAGCACCTTGCTGAAATCCGCGGGGGACCAAGAGAACTTAGTCTGTACACAGGAATCAGTCTTTTTCCCTAGTAGTATAGCAGTCACTAATTAACGAAGGCAAACAATAGTCACTTGGGGGAACAATGAATACTGCTCAGTGGCTCACTTTAGTAGTTGACCATAATAAAAAAGAGAGAATAAAGTGAGCAGGTGTTTCCACACATTCGGCCTAAGTCAGCTAAACCACGATTGTTGCACAAGTAGAGAAGTGTAGATAAGGGCAAGAGTTATAACCACCATGGTTTAAGAGACAAAGAGAGGAAAAAGGAAGCGACCAATCTTGAATAAGACAGATAAAAGTCAACTAAAAACAATGGTGGCCAAAGCAAGGTCCGGCTGTAAAGTAAGATAAGAAAGATAAGAATCTTGAGATACGGAGCTGAAATGTACATAAAAAGACTGTAAGCCTGAGGGCTCATCGGATTGTTCCGGACATCCCGATTTTATTCTCTTGTGCTAGGTGAATAAAGTCTACTGCTTGGAAGATTGCTGCTCAGACTCTCTGTTTTAATCGGTGTGAACGAATTGTCGTCCTGGGGAACCACGACAGTCGCCCATGTTGGGTGGGGTGGAAGATGACTGTCCCCACGGACTACACGAGGCCGATGACGCGTCCGGGGGGGGGGGGGGCGGAGTGGGCAGACACGCTGCCACACTGCGGGGTCTGCGGGCCGGTGAGTCTGAGGGTCGGGCCCCAACATGCGACATCATAGGTAATACCTTACAACGGTCCATAGGGGGAGCCCACATGAGCAACAGCGTAACACAGATATGCACCTGGTGAATTGTTCCAGCAACACATTCACCACAATCTGACTAACCCCAAGATTGGTTTTCTCCAGAGAAGCGAGCCGGTCATCATTTCAAAGTCTGTCCGACAGGATATCCCTGATCCCCACACACTGCTGTAAATCCCTGATCCCCACACACTGCTGTAAATCCCTGATCCCCACACACTGCTGTAAATCCCTGATCCACACACACTGCTGTAAATCCCTGATCCCCACACACTGCTGTAAATCCCTGATCCACACACACTGCTGTAAATCCCTGATCCACACACACTGCTGTAAATCCCTGATCTCCACACACTGCTGTAAATCCCTGATCCACACACACTGCTGTAAATCCCTGATCCACACACACTGCTGTAAATCCCTGATCCACACACACTGCTGTAAATCCCTGATCCACACACACTGCTGTAAATCCCTGATCCACACACACTGCTGTAAATCCCTGATCCACACACACTGCTGTAAATCCCTGATCCCCACACACTGCTGTAAATCCCTGATCCACACACACTGCTGTAAATCCCTGATCCCCACACACTGCTGTAAATCCCTGATCCACATACACTGCTGTAAATCCCTGATCCCCACACACTGCTGTAAATCCCTGATCCACACACACTGCTGTAAATCCCTGATCCACACACACTGCTGTAAATCCCTGATCCACACACACTGCTGTAAATCCCTGATCCTCACACACTGCTGTAAATCCCTGATCCACACACACTGCTGTAAATCCCTGATCCACACACACTGCTGTAAATCCCTGATCCACACACACTGCTGTAAATCCCTGATCCACACACACTGCTGTAAATCCCTGATCCACACACACTGCTGTAAATCCCTGATCCACACACACTGCTGTAAATCCCTGATCCACACACACTGCTGTAAATCCCCGATCCACACACACTGCTGTAAATCCCTGATCCACACACACAGCTGTAAATCCCCGATCCACACACACTGCTGTAAATCCCTGATCCCCACACACTGCTGTAAATCCCTGATCCGCACACACTGCTGTAAATCCCAGATCCACACACACTGCTATAAATCCCTGATCCACACACACTGCTGTAAATCCCTGATCCACACACACTGCTGTAAATCCCTGATCCACACACACTGCTGTAAATCCCTGATCCCCACACACTGCTGTAAATCCCTGATCCACACACACTGCTGTAAATCCCTGATCCACACACACTGCTGTAAATCCCTGATCCCCACACACTGCTGTAAATCCCTGATCCCCACACACTGCTGTAAATCCCTGATCCACACACACTGCTGTAAATCCCTGATCCACACACACTGCTGTAAATCCCTGATCCCCACACACTGCTGTAAATCCCTGATCCACACACACTGCTGTAAATCCCAGATCCCCACACACTGCTGTAAATCCCTGATCCACACACACTGCTGTAAATCCCTGATCCGCACACACTGCTGTAAATCCCTGAACCCCACACACTGCTGTAAATCCCTGATCCACACACACTGCTGTAAATCCCTGATCCACACACACTGCTGTAAATCCCTGATCCACACACACTGCTGTAAATCCCTGATCCCCACACACTGCTGTAAATCCCTGATCCACTCAAACTGCTGTAAATCCCTGATCCACACACACTGCTGTAAATCCCTGATCCACACACACTGCTGTAAATCCCTGATCCACACACACTGCTGTAAATCCCTGATCCACACAAACTGCTGTAAATCCCTGATCCACACACACTGCTCTAAATCCCTGATCCACACACACTGCTGTAAATCCCCGATCCACACACACTGCTGTAAATCCCTGATCCACACACACTGCTGTAAATCCCCGATCCACACACACTGCTGTAAATCCCTTGTCATGATATTCAAACACACACATCATGATAGACACACCAACAGACAAATCAGAACACACAACACCACAACCAATGACAGAAAGATATAAAAGCACAGACACAACCCCTGGTGGTCGGAAAGAGCGGCAGGGGAGAACCAGGACACAGCCATAGCTGGGGACACTCAGGGAGACAGCACGTGCAGAGTATCCAGAACGAACTGTATTATAAGAGTTATAATAAAATAGAGTTGTACCACATACAACTGTGTTGGCTCATCTGTGCACCAGAGCACCCAACACCACATGGTACAGGAGTGGATCGATACCTGCCGGCATACATCCAGTGTACAGAGACAACCAGCAGTGCCCAGGCATAATGCAAGAGCTCCCGGTTCCGCAGGCGCTCCAGTGTGACGGCGACCTCCACGAAAACTGGCGGCGATTCCGGCAAATGTTCGAGATGTTCCTGGCGGCAGCTGAACTCCAAGACCTGGATGACAAGGAAAAAATTGAATTTCTCCTCATCGTCGCCGGTGCAAGGGCAAGAGAAATATTCACAAGGTTCAGGTTCTTCAGGAGGCAGCAAAGGTACGATTACCAGGCAGTCCTGGACAAATTCTCCAAGTACTGTGAAGAATACGCAATCCAATGGGGACTTAAAGGTAAGACAAGCTGCAGTACTCACCTCGTGGCTGGGATCCCGGAGCCCGAGGTCCAGGGCCTGAGAGAAGGCTGGGTCGAGGTCGGCGGCCATCTTGCTAAAGGTATAACGCTAGCACAGTTGCGCGAGAAGTGCGCAGAACCGGAAGTTTCGTTTGCGCATGCGCGAGATGCTGCGCATGCGCAGTCAAGAAAACGGCCATCGGTAAAGGAACAGCGATCTGAGCATGCGCAGTCGCTTCCTACGTGCTACATACCGAGCGTCAGGATGTCAGAGGCCCCAGACTGCACCAATTTAAAGGGGAAACGTCCCAAATCCAATTTAAAGGGGAAACGTCCCAAATCAAAAAAACAAAAATCTGTTAAAGCTGTAAAACAACCTTCCCTCACCTGGAATGACAGCGCAGTGCCGCAAATTGACCCAGGAGATGAATTTGACCTCCGAAGAACCCTCCGACAAGCAGTTACCTATGCACAAGCCGATGATTCCGACCTCGAATACTTCGATGACGATTTTTACAGTGTTTCCGGACCTCGCGAGCCCAATGATAGCTCCGTGGTCCTATACGACTATGACTCGGACGAACCTTTCGTGTTGCACATTGGCGGCCCCCACATTGAATCCGACGCAGATGCGGATTCATTTTTCGGATTTGAGGATCTTCAACCCAGCAGATATGACGTTCCAACTTATCAGTACCGGATGATGCTGCGGCCTGACATTACCAGACGGGGAGTGGTGCAAGCACACGGAGGGTGCCCTGCTGCCACACAGAGCGTGGTCCACGTCCCGCTCAACGTTCCCGACTCTATGAAAGAAGACATGCAAGACTCCAGAGTGCAGTCCTCGCATGAACCAGAAGTGACTCCAGTGTCACAAGCTTCCACGGCAAGCTCGTGGACAGCCTCCACGGTGGAGGCGGCGCAAGACTCCAGAGCGCAGTCCTTGCACGAACAAGAAGTGACTCCAGTGTCACAAGCCTCCACAGAGAGCTCGTGGACGGACTCCACGATGGAAGGAACGCAGGACTCCAGAGCGCAGTCCTTGCAGGAACAAGACCATGAGGGTCTAGCAACCTCTCCTGACCAACCAGCGGCAGACGATGCAAGTCTGCCATGCTCCCGTGAACAGCAGGAAGGCTATGACAGCCTACCATGCTCCACTACACAGCAGCATGACCATGACGGTCTCTCATGCTACAATAAAGGGCACAGCGCTGAAGACTGTTCAAGCCCAACTGAAGACAAGCCAAAGGAATCGCCTCGTCCAAGCCCGAAGAAAAAAGGTTTATGCGCTGACCTTCAGGATCATTGTAGCCGAACAGAGATTAATAATGCAGCACGGCCACAGAAGGATGCTGAGGATTTCCTAACGAAATTAATTGTATGTTTAACTTGCAAGGAGCAGACTGAGAATTGCCAGTGTTTTAGTACGGATCGAAAAAATGGACAAGACATTGATCCTCAGGTGATGGAAATAACACAACCTGACTCATATCCACGGCAGGGACAAATGTCTCCCTTCAACACAATGCCGCAAAATCCCAACTTCGGAGACCAGCAGTTCGTCAGTAATGACTCTTCAAACCTGGAAGGGAACATTAATTGCATTGAACCTATACACACTCCACTGATTATTGAGCAGAACATTGGAGCAAGAATCCTGAGGACACCGACATCGAGTAGCCAGATAACGAATTTAACACCCACAGCAGTTTCAAGTGAACCAAGTGTGCTTTCCACTAATGATGAAGATGCAGATAAGGTCGAACCGATTATCCATTGTACCACACTAACCCCAGTGCTCAAGCAGTTATGTATGGGGAGTATGATGTGGGCAATTGAGAACAGTAAAAAAGAGACTGTGACCATGCCAGTCCCAGCAAAATCAGACCCAGAGACCATGAAGGCATGTACATCAAACAAAGTTACATATGAGGTACCTGAGAAGAAAAGTGAAACGGAATGTTCTTTGGAAAATGGTACAATGTCGATAGAAACAGTGGATACTATATTCGAGACCATACATATGGGAGAATTTGGGGGTAATAAACAAGGTTCTGCAATGTCTGGGGGAAGATTTAAAGTTCCAAAGAAGAAAAGCCCAAATGAAGGACAATGGCAAGACAATGACAGTCCACCGACATGGTGTGCACCACCAGATGAAAACTCTGACAATTTACCCAACCCTAGTGAACAGCAAGCTGCTAATGACGATCTATCCACGGGATGTGAGACGAGTGACGACAGCATCCCACTTCCCATGCAAAAGGTGCAAGGTGACAGACCTCGCCTAGTGCGTACCAAGGCACTCAACGATCACGGTGGGACCACTGACGACTGCGGTGGCGGCGCACCGCTTCCACCCTCGATGGCTCGAGCCTCTCCACTGGTTGGTGCATTCCTGCATGTTCCGACTCCAGAAGTGCAGCTTCAGGGAATCTCGGCTGCCTCCAGTGAACCTGTTGGGACTCCGGATGGGGGGCATCGACGGAAGGCAGACCGGACTCCAGATGGGGAGCAGCCAAGCGCCGACTCTGATCTGCGCACGCCAGACCTTGCTCCGGACGGGCGGTGTCGCGGCCTCGGTGATGGCACGCTCAGGGTGACGGCAGATGCCACGGCGACAGGGAATGGATCGCGTGGCAGTCCCACTGGGTCGGCAGTGGCAACCAGCACCGGCGGTCCAAGATGGACACACCAACTCGCGCCATCGCCAGACGTTGATGCGAGCAACAATTCTCTATCCAAGGCGACATGCTTCGACGTTTCTCTGCGGAGTCGCCCTTCCGGCACAGCAGGTGGCCGGAACCAGCGTACACGGTCTTGGCCAACTTCCACATCTGGCACAGTCATCGCCTTGCATGATATTAGTGATGGTGCTACTTCAATGGCAACGACCTATCGGCTACAAGATGCCGTCCACCACAAACATAAAAAGAAAACAGACTCCACCTTGTTCCTGGCATGCAGGGCGGATGGATTGGTGCGTAGGCGCAATCAGCGGGCTCTGTGCCGCCTTCCACGCTCGCAACTGCACCGTACGCACACGCCGGATCCTCCACTGGTTCCCAAGGATGACTTCGTGGAGATGCCACGGATCATGCCCCTTCCATCGCCACCAGAACCAAACCACAGCCAAGGCACCACTAACAAAGATGTTGAATGTCATATTTGCAAGAATGAAAAAGACCAAGCACTGCAGGAAGTACAACAAATGGTAAAGTAGAGACTTCGGCAACAGCATCACCTCCAACAGTCCAAGGTGAACCAGTGTGACCCCAAATCTCCACAGCTGAACCGGCTTGAGGACCAGCCCATTCTTGAGGCGGTCACCCATTAGACTGGGCTTATAACGCTGTTCATACGTTCAAAAAGTCAAACACTTCTGTATTACAACCTGTTGTTGTTTATTGTTCCAGATATCGTCTGACCGGACCAATGTTCAAGTTTTTTTTTTTTCTCTCGCATCCAACTTTTGTTATGGTACAACCTTGTTAGTGTGACGCACCCGACATCGCCCCATGTAAATAGTTACGTCATAAACACACGCTGTACACAACACAAACGCACACTCTTAGATGCACTCACGACACAATTGTATTTATAACCACGTAGGCACTTGTCTTTGTAAAAAAGGGGGATGTCATGATATTCAAACACACACATCATGATAGACACACCAACAGACAAATCAGAACACACAACACCACAACCAATGACAGAAAGATATAAAAGCACAGACACAACCCCTGGTGGTCGGAAAGAGCGGCAGGGGAGAACCAGGACACAGCCATAGCCGGGGACACTCAGGGAGACAGCACGTGCAGAGTATCCAGAACGAACTGTATTATAAGAGTTATAATAAAATAGAGTTGTACCACATACAACTGTGTTGGCTCATCTGTGCACCAGAGCACCCAACACCACATCCCTGGTCCCCACACACTGCTGTAAATCCCTGATCCGCACACACTGCTGTAAATCCCAGATCCACACACACTGCTATAAATCCCTGATCCCCACACACTGCTGTAAATCCCTGATCCACACACACTGCTGTAAATCCCTGATCCACACACACTGCTGTAAATCCCTGATCCCCACACACTGCTGTAAATCCCTGATCCCCACACACTGCTGTAAATCCCTGATCCACACACACTGCTGTAAATCCCAGATCCACACACACTGCTGTAAATCCCTGATCCCCACACACTGCTGTAAATCCCTGATCCCCACACACTGCTGTAAATCCCTGATCCGCACACACTGCTGTAAATCCCTGATCCACACACACTGCTGCAAATCCCTGATCCACACACACTGCTGTAAATCCCTGATCCACACACACTGCTGTAAATCCCTGATCCACACACACTGCTGTAAATCCCTGATCCACACACACTGCTGTAAATCCCTGATCCACACACACTGCTGTAAAACCCTGATCCCCACACACTGCTGTAAATCCCTTATCCACACAAACTGCTGTAAATCCCTGATCCACACACACTGCTGTAAATCCCTGATCCACACACACTGCTGTAAATCCCTGATCCACACACACTGCTGTAAATCCCTGATCCCCACACACTGCTGTAAATCCCTGATCCACACACACTGCTGTAAAACCCCGATCCACACACACTGCTGTAAATCCCTGATCCACACACACTGCTGTAAATCCCTGATCCCCACACACTGCTGTAAATCCCTGATCCACACACACTGCTGTAAATCCCTGATCCACACACTGCTGAAAATCCCTGATCCACACTCACTGCTGTAAATCCCTGATCCACACACACTGCTGTAAATCCCTGATCCCCACACACACTGTAAATCCCTGATCCACACACACTGCTGTAAATCCCTGATCCCCACACACTGCTGTAAATCCCTGATCCACACAAACTGCTGTAAATCCCTGATCCACACACACTGCTGTAAATCCCTAGTCCACACACACTGCTGTAAATCCCCGATCCACACACACTGCTGTAAATCCCAGATCCACAAACACTGCTGTAAATCCCTGATCCCCACACACTGCTGTAAATCCCTGATCCACACACACTGCTATAAATCCCCGATCCACACACACTGCTGTAAATCCCTGATCCACACACACTGCTGTAAATCCCTGATCCACACACACTGCTGTAAATCCCTGATCCACACACACTGCTGTAAATCCACTGATCCACACACACGGCTGTAAATCCCTGATCCACACACACTGCTGTAAATCCCTGATCCTCACACACTGCTGTAAATCCCTGATCCACACACACTGCTGTAAATCCCTGATCCCCACACACTGCTGTAAATCCCTGATCCCCACACACTGCTGTAAATCCCTGATCCCCACACACTGCTGTAAATCCCTGATCCCCACACACTGCTGTAAATCCCTGATCCACACACACTGCTGTAAATCTCTGATCCCCACAAACTGCTGTAAATCCCTGATCCACACACACACTGTAAATCCCGGATCCACATACACTGCTGTAAATCCCTGATCCACACACACTGCTGTAAATCCCTGATCCCCACACACTGCTGTAAATCCCTGATCCACACACACTGCTGTAAATCCCTGATCCCCACACACTGTTGTAAATCCCTGATCCCCACACACTGCTGTAAATCCCTGATCCACACACACTGCTGTAAATCCCTGATCCACACACACTGCTGTAAATCCCTGATCCCCACACACTGCTGTAAATCCCTGATCCACACACACTGCTGTAAATCCCTGATCCACACACACTGCTGTAAATCCCTGATCCCCACACACTGCTGTAAATCCCTGATCCACACACACTGCTGTAAATCCCTGATCCCCACACACTGCTGTAAATCCCTGATCCCCACACACTGCTGTAAATCCCTGATCCACACACACTGCTGTAAATCCCTGATCCACACAAACTGCTGTAAATCCCTGATCCACACACACTGCTGTAAATCCCTGATCCACACACACTGCTGTAAATCCCTGATCCACACACACTGCTGTAAATCCCTGATCCACACACACTGCTGTAAATCCCTGATCCCCACACACTGCTGTAAATCCCTGATCCCCACACACTGCTGTAAATCCCTGATCCACACACACTGCTGTAAATCCCTGATCCACACACACTGCTGTAAATCCCTGATCCACACACACTGCTGTAAATCCCTGATCCCCACACACTGCTGTAAATCCCTGATCCACACACACTGCTGTAAATCCCTGATCCCCACACACTGCTGTAAATCCCTGATCCACACACACTGCTGTAAATCCCTGATCCACACACACACTGTAAATCCCTGTTCCACGCACACTGCTGTAAATCCCTGATCCACACACACTGCTGTAAAGCCCTGATCCACACACACTGCTGTAAATCCCTGATCCACCCACACTGCTGTAAATCCCTGATCCACACACACTGCTGTAAATCACTGATACACACACACTGCTGTAAATCCCTTATCCACACACACTGCTGTCAATTCCTGATCCACACACACTGCTGTAAATCCCTGATCCACACACTGCTGTAAATCCCTGATCCCCACACACTGCTGTAAATCCCTGATCCCCACACACTGCTGTAAATCCCTGATCCACACACACTGCTGTAAATCCCTGATCCACACAGTGCTGTAAATCCCTGATCCCCACACACTGCTGTAAATCCCTGATCCCCACACACTGCTGTAAATCCCTGATCCACACACACTGCTGTAAATCCCTGATCCACACACTGCTGTAAATCCCTGATCCCCAGACACTGCTGTAAATCGCTGATCCCCACACACTGCTGTAAATCCCTGATCCACACACACTGCTGTAAATCCCTGATCCACACACACTGCTGTAAATCCCTGATCCACACACGCTGCTGTAAATCCCTGATCCCCACACGCTGCTGTAAATCCCTGATCCCCACACACTGCTGTAAATCCCTGATCCCCACACACTGCTGTAAATCCCTGATCCACACACACTGCTGTAAATCCCTGATCCCCACACACTGCTGTAAATCCCTGATCCACACACGCTGCTGTAAATCCCTGATCCACACACACTGCTGTAAATCCCTGATCCACACACACTGCTGTAAATCCCTGATCCACACACACTGCTGTAAATCCCTGATCCACACACACTGCTGTAAATCCCTGATCCCCACACACTGCTGTAAATCCCTGATCCACACACACTGCTGTAAATCCCTGATCCCCACACACTGCTGTAAATCCCTGATCCACACACTGCTGAAAATCCCTGATCCACACACACTGCTGTAAATCCCTGATCCACACACACTGCTGTAAATCCCTGATCCCCACACACACTGTAAATCCCTGATCCACACACACTGCTGTAAATCCCTGATCCCCACACACTGCTGTAAATCCCTGATCCACACAAACTGCTGTAAATCCCTGATCCACACACACTGCTGTAAATCCCTGATCCACACACACTGCTGTAAATCCCCGATCCACACACACTGCTGTAAATCCCAGATCCACAAACACTGCTGTAAATCCCTGATCCACACACACTGCTGTAAATCCCTGATCCACACACACTGCTATAAATCCCCGATCCACACACACTGCTGTAAATCCCTGATCCACACACACTGCTGTAAATCCCTGATCCACACACACTGCTGTAAATCCCTGATCCACACACACTGCTGTAAATCCACTGATCCACACCCACGGCTGTAAATCCCTGATCCACACACACTGCTGTAAATCCCTGATCCTCACACACTGCTGTAAATCCCTGATCCACACACACTGCTGTAAATCCCTGATCCCCACACACTGCTGTAAATCCCTGATCCCCACACACTGCTGTAAATCCCTGATCCACACACACTGCTGTAAATCCCTGATCCCCACACACTGCTGTAAATCCCTGATCCACACACACTGCTGTAAATCTCTGATCCCCACAAACTGCTGTAAATCCCTGATCCACACACACACTGTAAATCCCGGATCCACATACACTGCTGTAAATCCCTGATCCCCACACACTGCTGTAAATCCCTGATCCACACACACTGCTGTAAATCCCTGATCCCCACACACTGTTGTAAATCCCTGATCCCCACACACTGCTGTAAATCCCTGATCCACACACACTGCTGTAAATCCCTGATCCACACACACTGCTGTAAATCCCTGATCCCCACACACTGCTGTAAATCCCTGATCCACACACACTGCTGTAAATCCCTGATCCACACACACTGCTGTAAATCCCTGATCCCCACACACTGCTGTAAATCCCTGATCCACACACACTGCTGTAAATCCCTGATCCCCACACACTGCTGTAAATCCCTGATCCCCACACACTGCTGTAAATCCCTGATCCCCACACACTGCTGTAAATCCCTGATCCACACACACTGCTGTAAATCCCTGATCCACACAAACTGCTGGAAATCCCTGATCCACACACACTGCTGTAAATCCCTGATCCACACACACTGCTGTAAATCCCTGATCCACACACACTGCTGTAAATCCCTGATCCCCACACACTGCTGTAAATCCCTGATCCACACACACTGCTGTAAATCCCTGATCCACACACACTGCTGTAAATCCCTGATCCACACACACTGCTGTAAATCCCTGATCCCCACACACTGCTGTAAATCCCTGATCCACACACACTGCTGTAAATCCCTGATCCCCACACACTGCTGTAAATCCCTGATCCACACACACTGCTGTAAATCCCTGATCCACACACACACTGTAAATCCCTGTTCCACGCACACTGCTGTAAATCCCTGATCCACACACACTGCTGTAAAGCCCTGATCCACACACACTGCTGTAAATCCCTGATCCACCCACACTGCTGTAAATCCCTGATCCACACACACTGCTGTAAATCACTGATACACACACACTGCTGTAAATCCCTTATCCACACACACTGCTGTCAATTCCTGATCCACACACACTGCTGTAAATCCCTGATCCACACACTGCTGTAAATCCCTGATCCCCACACACTGCTGTAAATCCCTGATCCCCACACACTGCTGTAAATCCCTGATCCACACACACTGCTGTAAATCCCTGATCCACACACTGCTGTAAATCCCTGATCCCCACACACTGCTGTAAATCCCTGATCCCCACACACTGCTGTAAATCCCTGATCCACACACACTGCTGTAAATCCCTGATCCCCACACACTGCTGTAAATCCCTGATCCCCACACACTGCTGTAAATCCCTGATCCACACACACTGCTGTAAATCCCTGATCCACACACACTGCTGTAAATCCCTGATCCACACACGCTGCTGTAAATCCCTGATCCCCACACGCTGCTGTAAATCCCTGATCCCCACACACTGCTGTAAATCCCTGATCCCCACACACTGCTGTAAATCCCTGATCCACACACACTGCTGTAAATCCCTGATCCACACACACTGCTGTAAATCCCTGATCCACACACACTGCTGTAAATCCCTGATCCACACACACTGCTGTAAATCCCTGATCCACACACACTGCTGTAAATCCCTGATCCACACACACTGCTGTAAATCCCTGATCCCCACACACTGCTGTAAATCCCTGATCCACACACACTGCTGGACTCTTCATGGCCTCTGAAGCAGATTGTCCCTGAACCCAATCACATGAAACTAGCCAGTCCAGTGCGAGTCTCCACGCAAACTGGAAAACTGCTGAGAATTCCACTAATCTTGGTCATGTCCACCCGGCACCCAGACTCCGCTGCCACCCCACACCCCTGGGTGCCCTCCACCCCTGGTATCTATCTCCATTAGATACAAACAGCAAAAGAGAGAAAGTTCCTTGGCCTTCTCCTCACTGCCCTACTTGTCACAGTGACGTGTGTTTACAATGATGTACAATCCTGGGAGTGATCAGCTCTATACAATGGGAAAGAAATATATTCCATTTACGTAGCACCGCTCACATCCTTCAGACAAGCAGTTCATTTTCAAGGTGCTGACTATTGTGAAGTTGGAACATTTGGCAGTCAGTTGATGCACATCGAGCTCTCACAAAGCAATGGGATAAATGAGCAGACCGCCCATTGTGTGATGTTGGACAATCAGCCGAGATTGAGGCTCAGTCTCCAGAGTGGGTGTGGAGCTGCGTTCCCAATGGCCACTGTGGGTCTCGAGGAGGAAAGTCCCGACTGGCCGGCCTCCTCAACCGATGTCCGGAATGACCAATCCAAGTGGGACTCAGCCTGACGGGTGCTCTTTGGTGTCCAAGAGCAATTTCACAACGTTCCACATGAAATGCCAATGCTTACGCTGAAAGGATTCTGGATTCAGGAGAAATCTTGGGACTGGATCCTGCTGGACTGGAAATTCCGGAATATTCAGCACAAATAGAATAGTTGAGAGGGACTGAGCAGATACAGGAATTATCACGCGGGAGCGATTCCTGGTTGTCTATCACATACTCAGGAAGAAACTGTGTGAATTCACATCCACATTGAACAAGACACATCAGAGCTCACTGAACAAACTGAGACACATACTCACCCAGAGCGACACAGAGGGACAGGGCCAGAGCCAGGAGCATCTTACACATCATTTCAGAATAAAGATCCTGTTCCTCGAGACTCGGTCATTTGCATTAACAACCGTGCAGCAAAGTCAGGAAATATTAATGTTCCAAACATGACTCCAGGAAGGGGAGGAGCTAATAGGAGGGTGACAAATTCTCACATTCACAGCTTCGCTCACACGACTGGAGCTGAGCTGAGGTTGGGAGGAAGGAAGTTACTCAATAGCATATCAGAATACTGGGTAAACTCAGCAGGTCTGGCAGCATCTGTGGAGAGAAAAACAAAAAGGATCAGGAGGGAGGAAAAAGGTCACAGTTGGAAGTTGTTGAAATAAATATTGAGCCCTGAGGGCTGTAACCTGCCCAATCGGAAGGTGAAGTTCTGTTTCTCCAGTTTGTGTTGGGCTTCACATTGCAACAGGCCAAGGGCGGACAGGTGGACATGAGAGCCAGGTGCTGAGCTGAAATGACAGCGACAGGAAGGTTGGGTCATTCTTGCAGACTGAGTGAAGGTGTTCCGCAAAGCGTTTAGTCTCCCCAATGTTGTTTCGAGTGGTGTTCCACAGGGCTGCGTGTTGGGACCTGACTGTTCTTGTGAAATATTAGCGATTGGGACGTGAATGCGAGGGGCACTATTGGGAAATTTGCAGACGACACAAAGATTGGCTGAGTGGGGGACAGTGGAGAGGATTGCTACAATCTCCACAATGATATAGATGGGTTGGTGGAGTGGGCGATAAAGTTGCCGATGGAATTTCACACCGAGAAGTGGGAGCTCGTGCATTTAGGGAGGTCAAACAGTTGTAGGGAGTACACAATAAATGGGAATATACTAAGAGGGCTAGATGGAGTGAGAGAGCTTGGTGTACAGATACACAGGTCCCTAAGGCAGCAGTTCAAGTAGAAACATAGAAGATAGGAGCAGGAGGAGGCCACTCGGCCCATCGAGCTGCTCCGCCATTCATTCTGATCATGACGTGGCGATGCCGGCGTTGGACTGGGGTGGGCACAGTAAGAAGTCTTACAACACCAGCTTAAAGTCCAACAGGTTTGTTTCGAATCACTAGCTTTCGGAGCGCTGCTCCTTCCTCAGGTGAATGAAGAGGTGGGTAGATCCTCTCCACTTTGAGCCGGCAGTTTGCGGTGTCGATGGTAGCCGTGGTCATTTTGATCATCCAGCTCAATAGCCTAATCCCACTTCTCCCCATAGCCTTTGGCCCCCTTCACCCTCAGCGCGATATCTAACTGCTTCTTGGAAACAAAATATTTTGGCCTCAACTACTTCCTGTGGGAGTGAATTCCACAGGCCGACCACTCTCTGGGTGAAGAAATGTCTCCTCATCTCAGTCCGAAATGGTCTCCCCCGAATCCGCAGACTGTGCCCCCTGGTTCTGGACACCCCCACCATCGGGAACATCCTTCCTGCATCTACCCTGTCCAGTCCCCCCCACCATCGGGAACATCCTTCCTGCATCTACCCTGTCCAGTCCCCCCCACCATCGGGACCATCCTTCCTGCATCGACCCTGTCCAGTCCCCCCCCCACCATCGGGAACATCCTTCCTGCATCTACCCTGTCCAGTCCCCCCCACCATCGGGAACATCCTTCCTGCATCTACCCTGTCCAGTCCCCCCCACCATCGGGAACATCCTTCCTGCATCTACCCTGTCCAGTCCCCCCCCACCATCGGGAACATCCTTCCTGCATCGACCCTGTCCGGTCCCCCCCCACCATCGGGAACATCCTTCCTGCATCGACCCTGTCCGGTCCCCCCCCACCATCGGGAACATCCTTCCTGCATCTACCCTGTCCAGTCCCCCCCACCATCGGGAACATCCTTCCTGCATCGACCCTGTCCAGTCCCCCCCCCACCATCGGGAACATCCTTCCTGCATCTACCCTGTCCAGTCCCCCCCACCATCGGGAACATCCTTCCTGCATCTACCCTGTCCAGTCCCCCCCACCATCGGGAACATCCTTCCTGCATCTACCCTGTCCAGTCCCCCCCACCATCGGGAACATCCTTCCTGCATCGACCCTGTCCAGTCCTGTTAGAATTTTATAAGTCTCTATGAGATCCCCCCTCATTCTTCTGAACTCCAGTGAATACAATCCGAACCGATTCAATCTCTCCTCGTACGACAGTCCCGCCATCCCTGGAATCAGTCTGGTAAACCTTCGCTGCTCTCCCTCGAGAGCAAGAACATCCTTCCTCAGAGAAGGAGACCAAAACTGCCCACAATACTCCAGGTGTGGCCTCACCCAGGCCCTGTATAATTGCAGCAACACATCCCTGCTTCTATACTCGAAACCTCTCGCAATGAAGGCCAACACACCATTAGCCTTCTTTACCGCCTGCTGTACCTGCTGCTTACCTTCAGTGACTGGTGTACGAGGACACCCAGGTCTCATTCACATTCCCCTCTCCTAATTCATGGCCATTCAGATCATCGTCTGCCTTTTGGATTCTCCGGTCGCCGACGCCAAAATCGAATTCTGCGATCGGCCAAAGAATCCCCGTTCACGACCAAGTCGGGGGCGGCGCAGTTTTCGCAATGCTCCGCCCTCTCCAAAGCGCCGGACTTGGAGAGTCCGCCAGACGCTTGACCGCTTGCTCTGGCCACTGCCTGAGGCCCATCACCCCGATGGTCCGTCCCTGACCGTCCGGGTTCCCGACGGCGTGGGACTCTCATAACCTCACCCATCGGGAACTCGGCGTGACAGCTTCGGACTCAGTCCCGCACCTCCACAGTCGGGGGAGGGCCGTTCCGCGGACAGGGGGGACTTTATCAAGGGCTGGGGGCACTGTTGGGGGTGGTCCGGGACTTGTGAGCCAGCCAAAGGGGGGGCAGTATTTTGCAGGCCGGAGCATGGCCACGGACCCGGCAGTTCTCTGGACCATATTGGCAGCTAGATCCGGGTGTTCTACACTGCCGTCCTGCTAGCCCCGAGCCAAACGGAGGATTGGGGGCCGTTTCGCGCCAAATTTTCAGGTGTAAAATGCCACCGTTCCCACGCCAGCGTGAGGACATAGCCTCACAAACAGAGAATCCAGTCCCACGTTTTTGCTGCATAAGTGGATAACCTCACATTTATCCAAATTATACTGTATCTGCCATTCATTTGCCCACTCACTCAACCGTTCCAAATCACACTGAAGTATCTCTGCATCCTCCTCACAGCTCACCCTCCCACACAACTTGGTGTCAGCTGTAAATTTGGAGATATGACATTTTTTTCTAAATCATGAATATATATTGTGAATAGCTGGGGTCCCAGCACCGATCCCTGTGATACCCCACTAGTTACTGCTGGGGTCCCAGCACCGATCCCTGTGATACCCCACTAGTTACTGCTGGGGTCCCAGCACCGATCCCTGTGATACCCCACTAGTTACTGCTGGGGTCCCAGCACCGATCCCTGTGATACCCCACTAGTTACTGCCTGCCAATTTGAAAAAGACCCGTTAATTCCTACTCTTTGTTTCCTGTCTGCCAACCAGTTTCTATCCATCTCAATACACTGCCCCAATCCCATGTGCTTTAATTTTACGCTAATCTCTTAAGCGGGACTTTGTCAAAAGCCTTCTGAGAGTCCAAATATATCATATCCACTGGCTCCCCCTCATCACCTCTCCTGGTTACATCCTCAGAGAATTGCAGTCGATTTGTCAAGCATGATTTCCCCTTTGTAAATCCATGCTGACTCTGCCCAATCCTGCCACTGGTTTTTGAGTGCTCTGCTGTAAGATCTTTGATAATGGATTCTAGAATTTTTCCCACTACGGACATCAGGCTTCCTGGTCTATAATTCCCTGCTTTCCCTCGACCTCCCTTTTTTCTACAGGAGTTACATTAGCTTCCCTCCAATCTGCAGGAACTGTTCCGGAGGCGAGAGAATCCCGGAAGGTGACCACCAATGCATCCACTATTTCCAGAGCCACTTCCTGAAGTTCTCTGGGATGTAGATTCTCAGGCCCTGGGGATTTATCCGCCTTCAATCCCATCAATTTCCCCAACACCATTTCTCGGCTAATATTGATCACCTTCAGTTCCTCCCTCTCACTAAACCATACATTTCCCTTCATTTCTGGGATCTGATTTATTTCCTCATTTGTGAAGACAGAGCCAAAGTAGGTGTTTAGTTGCTCAGCCATTTCTTTGTTCCTCATTATGAATTCCCCTAACAGTAAGGGACCGACATTATGGTCGCTGGTTTAGCACACTGGGCTAAATCGCTGGCTTTGAAAGCAGACCAAGGCAGGCCAGCAGCACAGTTCAATTCCCGTACCAGCCTCCCTGAACAGGCGCCGGAATGTGGCGACTAGGGGCCTTTCACAGTAACTCCATTGAAGCCTTCTCGTGACAATAAGCGATTTTCATTTCATTCATTCATCCCCAAGAGGTCTCGCACAACTAGATTGGTAATGATTCCGTTCTCATTACACAGGACCCAGTCCAGGATGGCCTGTTCCCTAGTTGGTTTCTCAATGTATTGATCCCTAAATCCATCCCGTATACACTCCAGGAACCCCTCCTCTACGGTCCTGTGGCTAATTTGATTTCCCAATCTATATGCAGATTAAATTTACCCATAATTCCAGATATTCCTTTATCAAATGTGTCTCTAATTTCCTGTTTAATACCATCCCAAACCTCACCACTGCAGTTTGGGGTCTAGATATTAACCCCACTTATGTTTTTTGCCCCTTGGTATTTCTCAGCTCGACCCATCCAGATTCCACATTGTCAGAGCTAATGGCCTTTCTCACTATTGCCTTAATTTCCTCTTTACTGCATGGAACTATGATGTAATTGCAATTACGGAGCCATGGTTAAAGGAGGGACGGGACTGGCAGCTTAATATGTGGTTCAGTACGGTAGCACAGTGGGTAGCACAGTTGCTTCACAGCTCCTGGGTCCCAGGTTCGATTCCCCGCTGGGTCACTGTCTGTGCGGAGTCTGCACGTCCTCCCCGTGTCTGCGTGGGTTTCCTCCGGGTTCTCCGGCTTCCTCTCACCTGTCCCGGAAGACGTGCTTGTTAGGTAGTTTGGACATTCTGAATTCTCCCTCTGTGTACTCGAACAGGCGCCGGAATCTGGTGGCCAGGGGCTTTTCACAGTAACTTCATTGCAGTGTTAATGTGAGCCTACTTGTGACAATAAAGATTATTATTATATTGTTGTATTATATTCCGGGATATCGTTGTTTTAGACGGGACAGAAGAGGAAACAAAAGGGGTGGGGGAGTGGCATTGCTGATCAGGGAGCAGATCACAGCTGTGTTGAGGGAGGACACATTGGAGGGATCTTGTCGTGAGGCATTATGGGTGGAGCTCAGGAATAAGAAGGGTGAGATCAGAATGTTGGGAGTGTGCTATAGACCTCCCAACAGCAGGAGACAGAGGAGCAGTTGTGGAGTCAGATACTGAAAAGGGTGAGAAAAGTAGGGTAATTGTGATGGGCGACTTTAACTCCCCCATATTGACTGGAAATTCCTTCCAACCAGGGACTCGGATGGAGAGCAATTAATGAGAGGTGTCCAGGAGGGTTTTTGACACAGTATGTTAACAATCCAACCAGGAAGGAGGCCATACTAGACTTGGTGTTGGGGAATGAGCCAGGCCAGGTGGTTGATGTTTCAGTGGGGGAGCAGTGGGAGCAGCACGGTACCACAGTGGTTAGCACTGTTGCTTCACAACAGTGTTTTCTTGAGAACATCGATATATCAAAGGAGGAAGTGTTGAGTGTGGTATTATCATAACTATCAGCATTACAAGGGTCACTGTAGCACCATGGTTAGCCAATAGAGGGAAGTGCAGACTACTATATAAAGCAGTGATGCTGGACTTTAGGGGAGGAGTGTGTGCAGGAGATAGCTAGTGAAGGTCATCAGAGCAGATAGTGTGAGAAGGTTAGATTATAGTGAGTGAGATTAGCAATAGGTGAGTATAACATAGAACAGAGAACGATACAGCGCAGTACAGGCCCTTCGGCCCACGATGTTGCACCGAAACAAAAGCCATCTAACCTACACTATGCCATTATCATCCATATGCTTATCCAGTAAACTTTTAAATGCCCTCAATGTTGGCGAGTTCACTACTGTAGTAGGTAGGGCATTCCACGGCCTCACCACTCTTTGCGTAAAGAACCTACCTCTGACCTCTGTCCTATATCTATCACCCCTCAGTTTAAAGCTATGTCCCCTCGTGCCAGCCATTTCCATCCGCGGGAGAAGGCTCTCACTGTCCACCCTATCTAACCCCCTGATCATTTTGAATGCCTCTATTAAGTCTCCTCTTAACCTTCTTCTCTCCAACGAAAACAACCTCAAGTCCATCAGCCTTTCCTCATAAGATTTTCCCTCCATACCAGGCAACATCCTGGTAAATCTCCTCTGCACCCGCTCCAAAGCCTCCACGTCCTTCCTATAATGCGGTGACCAGAACTGTATGCAATACTCCAAATGCGGCCGTACCAGAGTTTTGTACAGCTGCAACATGACCTCCCGACTCCGGAACTCAATCCCTCTACCAATAAAGGCCAACACTCCATAGGCCTTCTTCACAACCCTATCAACCTGGGTGGCAACTTTCAGGGATCTATGTACATGGACACCTAGATCCCTCTGCTCATCCACACTTCCAAGAACTTTTCCATTAGCCAAATATTCTGCATTCCTGTTATTCCTTCCAAAGTGAATCACCTCACACTTCTCTACATTAAACTCCATTTGCCACCTCTCAGCCCAGCTCTGCAGCTTATCTATGTCCCTCTGTAACCTGCTACATCCTTCCACACTATCGACAACACCACCGACTTTAGTGTCGTCTGCAAATTTACTCACCCACCCTTCTGCGCCTTCCTCTAGGTCATTGATAAAAATGACAAACAGCAACGGCCCCAGAACAGATCCTTGTGGTACGCCACTTGTAACTGAACTCCATTCTGAACATTTCCCATCAACCACCACCCTCTGTCTTCTTTCAGCTAGCCAATTTCTGATCCACATCTCTAAATCACCCTCAATCCCCAGCCTCCGTATTTTCTGCAATAGCCTACCGTGGAGAACCTTATCAAACGCTTTGCTGAAATCCATATACACCACATCAACTGCTCTACCCTCATCTACCTGTTCAGTCACCTTCTCAAAGAACTCGATGAGGTTTGTGAGGCATGACCTACCCTTCACAAAGCCATGCTGACTATCCCTGATCATATTATTCCTATCTAGATGATTATAAATCTTGCCTCTTATAATCCCCTCCAAGACTTTACCCACTACAGACGTGAGGCTCACCGGTCTATAGTTGCCGGGGTTGTCTCTGCTCCCCTTTTTGAACAAAGGGACCACATTTGCTATCCTCCAGTCCTCTGGCACTATTCCTGTAGCCAATGATGACATAAAAATCAAAGCCAAAGGTCCAGCAATCTCTTCCCTGGCCTCCCAGAGAATCCTAGGATAAATCCCATCAGGCCCCGGGGACTTATCTATTTTCAGCCTGTCCAGAATTGCCAACACCTCTTCCCTACGTACCTCAATGCCATCTATTCTAATAGACTGGGTCTCAGCATTCTCCTCCACAACATTATCTTTTTCCTGAGTGAATACTGACGAAAAATATTCATTTAGTATCTCGCCTATCTCTTCAGACTCCACACTCAATTTCCCATCCCTGTCCTTGACTGGTCCTACTCTTACCCTAGTCATTCTTTTATTCCTGACATACCTATGGAAAGCTTTTGGGTTTTCCTTGATCCTACCTGCCAAATACTTCTCATGTCCCCTCTTTGCTCGTCTTAGCCCTCTCTTTAGATCCTTCCTCGCTACCTTGTAACTATCCATCGCCCCAACTGAAACTTCACACCTCGGGCGTCATTCTCCGACCCCCCGCCGGGTCGGAGAATGGCCGTTGGCCGCCGTGAATCCCGCCCCCGCCCTCGCCGAAGTCTCCGGTACCGGAGATTGGGCGGGGGCGGGAATTGGGCCGCGCCGGTTGGCGTGACCCCCCGCTCAATTCTCCGGCCCGGATGGGCCGAAGTCCCGCCCAGAAATTGCCTGTCCCGCCGGCGTAAATCAAACCTGGTATTTACCGGCGGGACCAGGCGGCGTGGGCGGGCTCCGGGGTCCTGGGGGCGGGGGGGGGGGGGTGGGGCGCGGGGCGATCTGACCCCGGGGGTGCCCCCACGGTTGCCTGGCCCGCGATCGGGGCCCACCGATCCGCGGGCGGGCCTTTGCCGTGGGGGCACTCTTTCCCTTCCGCCTCCGCCACGGCCTCCACCATGGCGGAGGCGGAAGAGACTCTCCCCACTGCGCATGCGCGGGAAACTGACAGCGGCCGATGACGCTCCCGCGCATGCGCCACATTTCCGCGCCAGCTGGCGGGGCAACAAACGCCATTTCCGCCAGCTGGCGGGGCGGAAATCCCTCCGACGTCGGCCTAGCCCCTCAATGTTGGGGCTAGGCCGCCAAAGATGCCCCCGTCTGATTGGCGCCGGCTTTGGCGCCAGTCGGCGGACATCGCGCCGTTGGTGGAGAATTTCGCCCCTCAGCTTCACATAGGCCTCCTTCTTCCTCTTAACAAGAGATTCCACTTCTTTGGTAAACCACAGTTCCCTCATTCTACGCCTTCCTCCCTGCCTGACCGGTACATACTTATCAAGAACACGCAGTAGCTGATCCTTGAACAAGCTCCACTTATCCAGTGTGCCCAACACTTGCAGCCTACTTCTCCAACCTATCCCCCCCAAGTCACGTCTAATGGCATCATAATTGCCCTTCCCCCAGCTATCACTCTTGCCCTGCGGTGTATACTTATCCCTTTCGATCACTAACGTAAACGTCACCGAATTGTGGTCACTGTCCCCAAAGTGCTCTCCTACCTCCAAATCCAACACCTGGCCTGGTTCATTACCCAAAACCAAATCCAACGTGGCCTCGCCTCTTGTTGGCCTGTCAACATATTGTGTCAGGAAACCCTCCTGCACACACTGTACAAAAAACGACCCATCTAATGTACTCGAACTATATCTTATCCAGTCAATATTTGGAAAGTTAAAGTCTCCCATAATAACTACTCTGTTACTTTCGCTCTTATCCAGGATCATCCTCGCCATCCTTTCCTCTACATCCCTAGAACAATTTGGAGGCCTATAGAAAACTCCCAACAGGGTGACCTCTCCTTTCCTGTTTCTAACCTCAGCACATACTACCTCGGAAGATGAGTCCCCATCTAGCATCCTCTCCGCCACCGTAATACTGCTCTTGACTAGCAGCGCCACACCTCCCCCTCTTTTGCCTCCTTCTCTGAGCTTACTAAAACACCTAAACCCCGGAACCTGCAACATCCATTCCTGTCCCTGCTCTATCCATGTCTCCGAAATGGCCACAACATCGAAGTCCCAGGTACCAACCCATGCTGCCAGTTCCCCTACGTTATTTCGTATACTCCTGGCATTGAAGTAGACACACTTCAAACCACCTACCTGAACACTGGCCCCCTCCTGCGACGTCAAATCTGTGCTCCTGACCTCTATAATCTCATTCTCCCGTACCCTAAAACTACAATCCAGGTTCCCATGCCCCTGCTGCATTAGTTTAAACCCCCCCAAAGAGCACTAACAAATCTCCCCCCCCGGATATTTGTGCCCCTCAGGTTCAGATGTAGACCATCCTGTCTGTAGAGGTCCCACCTTCCCCAGAAAGAGCCCCAGTTATCCAGAAATCTGAATCCCTCCCGCCTGCACCATCCCTGTAGCCACGTGTTTAATTGCTCTCTCTCCCTATTCCTCATCTCACTATCACGTGGCACGGGCAACAACCCAGAGATAACAACTCTGTTTGTTCTAGTTCTGAGCTTCCATCCTAGCTCCCTGAAAGCCTGCCTGACATCCTTGTCCCCTTTCCTACCTATGTCGTTAGTGCCAATGTGGACCACGACTTGGGGCTGCTCCCCCTCCCCCTTAAGGACCCGGAAAACACGATCCGAGACATCACGTACCCTTGCACCTGGGAGGCAACATACCAAACGTGAGTCTCTCACGCTCCCACAAACTCTCCTATCTGTGCCCCTGACTATCGAGTCCCCAATTACTAATGCTCTGCTCCTCTCCCCCTTCCCTTCTGAGCAACAGGGACAGACTCCGTGCCAGAGGCCCGTACCCCATGGCTTACCCCTGGTAAGTCGTCCCCCCCACAAGTATCCAAAGCGGTATACTTGTTTCTCAGGGGAACGACCGCAGGGGATCCCTGCACTGACTGCTTTTTCCCAGTCCCTCTTACAGTTACCCACCTATCTCCAATCTTTGGCGTAACTAATTCCCTGAAGCTGCTATCTATGACCCCCTTGGCCTCCCGAATGATCCGAAGTTCTTCCAACTCCAGCTCCAGTTCCCTAACTCGGTCTTGGAGGAGCTGGAGATGGCAGCACTTCCTGCAGGTAAAATCAGCAGGGACACTAACTGCATCCCTCACCTCAAACATCCTGCAGGAGGAACATTGCACTCCCTTCCCTGCCATTCCTCTAACTTTCTACCAAGATCTTGCTAACAACTAAATTAAATTTAAAAAAATAATAATATAATAAAATATGGTACTTACCTCAGACCAGTGGGTTTTATTATTAGGTTAGAGGAGGAGACACTACACGTGTAGTGTCTCGGATTTCCTCTCCACCAGAATTTATTGGTGAGGGACTTCCCAGAAGTCCGCGGGTCGAACTTCCTGTTCCCGCCTTAAAAAATATAAAATTAAAAAACAATACAACAAAGAGGGACAGAAACGGGACCAGGTAAGTGTTTACTTCAATATTCACCCAGCAGCAGCCCCCGCACTCCGCTCCCGCTGAAACTCCAAGAGATGCCCCTGCAAGGTAAGTTGGTTTAAACCTCAGTACTCACCCAGCAGCTGCCCCCGCACTCCGCTCCCGCTGAAACTCCAAGAGATGCCCCTGCAAGGTAAGTTCTTTTAAACCTAAATAGTCAGCTACCGGCAACCCCTGCACTCCACTTCCCAGAAGTCTGCCGGTAGAACTTCCTGTTCCCGCCTTAAAAAGATAAAATTTAAAAAAAACAACAGCAAAGAGGGACAGAAACGGGACCAGGTAAGTGTTTACTTAAATACTCACCCAGCAGCTGCCCCCGCACTCCGCTCCCGCTGAAACTCCAAGAGATGCTCCTGTAAGGAAAGTTAGTTTAAACTTCAATACTCACCCAGCAGCAGCCCCCGCACTCCGCTCCCGCTGAAACTCCAACTATAGTTAGATGTTATTGATCAATTATGTATTCCAATAAGGTCTAAGTGTCGAAACCAAGTTTAGTAGTGTCAATAAAGTCCTCGCTTTGTTTAAGTAAAAACTACACTCTGGTCTTTGTGAACACGACGCAATCCATCCTGAATAAGCAACACATTGAGCTTCCTAAATTGCATTAAGGTGGACAAGTCCCCAGGGCCGGATGGGATCTATCCCAGGTTAATGTGGGAGGCAAGGGGAGAAATAGCTGGGGCCTTAACAGATATCTTCACATCCACTTTAACCACAGGCGAGGTTCCAGAGGACGGGGGAATAGACAATGTTGTTCCCTTGTTTAAGAAAGGAAGCAGCAATAATCCAGCAAATTATAGGCCGCTGAGCCTGACATCAGTGGTGGGGAAGCTTTTTGAAAGATACTGAGGGACAGGATATATGCACATTTGGAAGAAAGTGGACTAGTTAGTGACAGGCAGCATGGGTAGCAAGGATAATCCAGGGAACTACAGGCCGGTGAGCCTTACTTCAGTGGTAGGGAAATTACTGGAGAGAATTCTTCGAGACAGGATCTACTCCCATTTGGAAGCAAATGGACGTATTAGTGAGAGGCAGCACGGTTTTGTGAAGGGGAGGTCGTGTCTCACTAACTTGAAAGAGTTTTTCGAGGAGGTCACAAAGATGATTGATGCAGGTAGGGCAGTGGATGTTGTCTATATGGACTTCAGTAAGGCCTTTGACAAGGTCCCTCATGGTAGACTAGTACAAAAGGTGAAGTCACACGGAATCAGGGGTGAGCTGGCAAGGTGGATACAGAACTGGCTAGGTCATCGAAGGCAGAGATTAGCAATGGAAGGATGCTTTTCTAATTGGAGGGCTGTGACCGGTGGTGTTCCGCAGGGATCAGTGCTGGGACCTTTGCTGTTTGTAGTATATATAAATGATTTGGAGGATAATATAACTGGTCTGATTAGTAAGTTTGCAGACGACACAAAGGTTGGTGGAATTGCGGATAGCGATGAGGACTGTCAGAGGATACAGCAGGATTTAGATTGTTTGGAGAATTGGGCGGAGAGATGGCAGATGGAGTTTAATCCGGACAAATGTGAGGTAATGCATTTTGGAAGGTCTAATGCAGGTAGGGAATATACAGTGAATGGTAGAACCCTCAAGAGTATTGAAAGTCAGAGAGATCTAGGAGTACAGGTCCACAGGTCACTGAAAGGGGCAACACATGTGGAGAAGGTAGTCAAGAAGGCATACAGCATGCTTGCCTTCATTGGCCAGGTGTGATGAACGGTTACTGCCTTATCATCATGTAAGGTGATGTCCCCTTTAAGACCGGGCTTGGAACCCTGGGGACTCCGCCTCTGGCTCCGCCTATCTGGGAGCCATACATAAAGGCCTGCCTCATGGTCTGTGCAGCAGTCAGCTCTCGTCCATAGCTGTAGCATAGTTATTAGTCTCATAAAGCCTTCTTTACAGTTTAATTTCTACGCGTCATTATTGAGGGTACCTCACCGGGGCATTGAGTATAAGAATTGGCAAGTCATGTTGCAGCTGTATAGAACCTTAGTTAGGCCACACTTGGAGTATAGTGTTCAATTCTGGTCGCCACGCTACCAGAAGGATGTGGAGGCTTTAGAGAGGGTGCAGAAGAGATTTACCAGAATGTTGCCTGGTATGGAGGGCATTAGCTATGAGGAGCGGTTGAATAAACTCGGTTTGTTCTCACTGGAATGACGGAGGTTGAGGGGCGACCTGATAGGTCTACAAAATTATGAAGGGCATAGACAGAGTGGATAGTCAGAGGCTTTTCCCCAGGGTAGAGGGGGCAATTACTAGGGGGCATAGGTTTAAGGTGAGAGGGGCAAGGTTTAGAGTAGATGTATGAGGCAAGTTTTTTACGCAGAGGGTAGTGGGTGCCTGGAACTCGCTACCGGAGGAGGTGGTGGAAGCAGGGACGATAGTGACATTTAAGGGGGATCTTGACAAATATATGAATAGGATGGGAATAGAGGGATACGGACCCAGGAAGTGTAGAAGATTGTAGTTTAGTCGGGCAGCATGGTTGGCACAGGCTTGGAGGGCCGAAGGGCCTGTTCCTGTGCTGTACATTTCTTTGTTCTTTGTTCTACTGTGGGAGGCAAGGGGAGAATTAGCTGGGCTCTTAACAGATATCTTCACATCTTCTTTGGCCACAGGCGAGGTTCCAGAGGACGGGGGAATAGACAATGTTGTTCCCTTGTTTAAGAAAGGAAGCAGCAATAATCCAGCAAATTATAGGCCGCTGAGCCTGACATCAGTGGTGGGGAAGCTTTTTGAAAGATACTGAGGGACAGGATATGTGCACATTTGGAGGAAAGTGGACTAGTTAGTGACAGGCAGCATGGTTTTGTCCGGGGAAGGTCCTGGGCGGGATTCTCCGTCGGCCAACGCTGGAATTGTGACACACGATTGGGCGGAGAATTGGTTCCAACGACGGAATGGCGACAGGCACCAATTTCATGCAAAATCGCAAATCTCTGTCACCTCGACAGTGGCGTCAATGCATTCCAGAACACACGTTCATTAAACACCGTCTGCATAATTATTAGCGGGTGATAGATTATTGATTCATTGATTTATTGATGTATTTAGGTACTGATTGATTGCATAGCTAAAGAATGGAATTATTCAAAATGCCATGACTGTGAAAAGATAGTCATTGTTTCTGATAATGAATTGACTATTGAATTTTAGGGTCTGGCCTGTAGAAATTTAGACGTTGTTCCAACAAATGTTTCATACAATGAATAGACTGTTGTATTTTAGTCCATTTAGCAATCAGAATGTATCAACTAATTAGTTACAGCAAGGTCTTGGCCAGCAGGGGCGTGAGAAATCTATTCCCATGAGGCGTCGCACCTGGACACTGAATTATTCCTGATGGATCTTAAGTCAATCTTAAGTAATGGCCAATGTTCGATTAATGAATCATACTCGAAGTAATAGACATCTATTTGAACAAAGCAGGAGATCTCAGTTGGGAGTTAGAAACCAATGAGAGTAAATGAGGGGTTAAACCATCGATAAGGATTCCCTTAAAGTAAAACCTTGTGGCTGAGGTCGGTATCCAGAGATCCTGCCTTCCTGAATCCATGAATCGTTCTATTCGTTTATTTTAAAAGTGATTTATTTATGCCTTTATGTTTAATGATTTCCTTTGCCATGTATTTGACCAACTCACGCATTGTTTGATATTTTGTTTCTAAGTTTTGATTTAGTTCGTATGTGTGGTAGTCTGTGTAGAGGTATTACGGTACCTGGTAATGCTGGAACACCATTGGTAGATATTGTATGTTTCCTATTGGTCAAGCTGTATGGTAGCTCCGCCCTGCAAGGCGGGGTATAAGAGCCTGTGCCGCCCCAGCAGCCTTCATTCTATACCTGAGCTGCTGGGGGAAACATCTAGCTTATGAAAGCCTTCAGTTGGACTACAACCTCGCTTTAGTGATCATTGATCGTGCATCAATTTAATAAGCTAGTTTTTTAAGAAGAAAGGATGGAGCTCCGAATCAAGCTGGAGTGTCTGTAACTCAGCCCCCACGCGGCGAACTCAGCGGCCATCTTCAAGCACTGGCTGGCGTGCTTTAAAGGAATATCTCGGAATGGCCGATAACACACCCACGGGAGAACAGAAAATGCATGTCCTAAACTCGAGGGTGAGCCCGGAAATTTACACCCTCATCGAGGACACGGAAGACTTTGATGCAGCAATAGAGCTGCTAAAAGGACATTATATTTGCTCGGTAAACCAGGTCTACGCCCGACATCAGCTAGCAACGAGGCGACAAATCCCTGGGGAATCACTGGAAGAATTCTACCGTGCACTCCTGGTGTTGGGGAGAAACTGCAGCTGCCCGCAGGTTTCGGCGAGCGACCAGACAGAACTCTTGATCCGGGCGCTTTCGTGGCAGGTATGCTGATCTCCCAAATCCACCAGCGATTGCTGGAAAAAGACACCCTAGGCCTCAAGGAGGCATGGGCCCTTGCAGGCTCCCTGGATGTGGCCTCCAGAAACGCCCACGCTTACATTCCCGACCACGCGGCAGCCCCCTGGGCAGCGTGAAACCCCTCCGCAGCCGACCCCGAGACATCCCCCATCTCCCATCCCCCCACAAACATGCGCTGCAAGGCGGCCTGGCAACCCCGGGGGGCCCCGCTGCTACTTTTGCGGGCAGGCCAAGCACCCCCGCCAGCGCTGCCCGGCCCGCGATCCACCTGCAAGGGATGCGGTAAACAGGGCCATTTCGTGGAGGTATGCCAGGCCCGTGCGGTCGCCGCGGTCTCCGGTGGTAAATGTGGACCGCCACCGCAAACCTCTCCACGGCCACGTGCGGCCAGCGGGCGCCGCCATCCTGCCCCACGGACGCCACGTGCGATGGATGGGCGCCGCCGTTTTGTGCTCCCCCAGCCCTGTGCGACCAATGGGAGCCGCCATCTTGGACTCCCAGGACCCCAGCTCGGCTGACCGCACACCGCCCGAAGAGAATACTCAACTGCTGCGACTAGCCTCGGTGACTCTGGATCAGTCCCGGCCTCGAACACTCTCAAATGCTACAACAACAGTACTAATCAACGGGCACGAGACGTCCTGCTTAATCAACTCTGGGAGCACGGAGAGCTTCATACACCCCAACACGGTAAGGCGCTGTTCTCTCCTCGACCACCCCGTTAATCAAAAAATCTCCCTGGCCTCCGGTTCCCACTCAGTGGAGATAAAGGGGTTTTGTGTAGCAAACCTCACAGTCCAGGGAAGGGAGTTTAGAAATTACCGGCTCTACGTCCTTCCTCACCTCTGCGCGGCCACACTCCTAGGTTTAGACTTCCAGTGTAACCTCCAAAGTCTAACTTTCAAATTCGGCAGCCCTATACCCCCCTCACTGTCTGCGGCCTCGCGACCCTCAAGGTCGATCCACTGTTTGCGAACCTCACCCCGGATTGCAAACCCGTCGCCACCAGGAGCAGACGGTACAGTGCCCAGAATCGGATCTTTATTAGGTCAGAGGTCCAAAGGCTACTGAGGGAAGGAGTCATTGAAGCGAGCAACAGTCCCTGGAGAGCTCAAGTAGTGGTGGTAAAGACCGGGAAGAAGCATAGGATGGTCATCGACTACAGTCAGACCATCAACAGGTTTACGCAGCTGGACACGTACCCTCTCCCCCGCATATCCGACCTGGTAAACAGGATCGTGCATTCCAAGGTCTTCTCCACGGTGGATCTTAAGTCCGCCTACCACCAGCTCCCCATCCGCACTAGTGACCGCAAATACACTGCCTTCGGGGCAGACGGGCGGCTCTATCACTTCTTAAGGGTTCCCTTCAGTGTTACCAACGGGGTCTCGGTCTTCCAGCGCGAGATGGACCGAATGGTTGACCGGTACGGTTTACGGGCAACATTCCCGTATCTCGATAATGTCACCATCTGCGGCCACGACCAGCAGGACCAAGACACCAACCTCCGAAAATTCCTCCAGACCGCAAAGATCCTTAACCTTACGTATAGCAAGGATAAATGCGTGTTTAGCACCGACCGCCGAGCCATCCTCGGCTACGTAGTGCGAAATGGAGTTATAGGTCCCGACCCTGAAAGCATGGCCCCCTTATGGAGTTCCCCCTCCCTCACTGCTCCAAGGCCCTGAAGCGCTGCCGAGGGTTTTTCTCTTACTATGCCCAGTGGGTCCCCAACTATGTGGACAAGGCCCGTCCCCTGATCCAATCCACAGTTTTTCCCCTGTCGATAGAGACCCACCAGGCCTTCAGCCGCATCAAAGCAGACATTGCAAAGGCCACGATGCACGCCATCGACGTGTCCCTCCCCTTCCAGGTCGAGAGCGATGTGTCTGATGTAGCTCTGGCGGCCACCCTCAACCAAGCGGGCAGGCCCGTGGCCTTCTTCTCCCGTACCCTCCACACTTCCGAAAACCGCCACACCTCAGTCGAAAAGGAGGCCCAGGCCACAGGAGAAGCTGTGCGACATTGGAGGCATTACCTGGCCGACAGGAGATTCACTCTCCTCACTGACCAATGGTTGGTCGCCTTCATGTTCGATAATGCACAGCGGGGCAAGATAAATAACGACAAGATCTTGTGGTGGAGGATCGAACTCTCCACCTACAACTACGAGATCTTGTATCGTCCCGGGAAGCTAAACGAGCCTCCTGACGCCCTGTCCCGTGGCACATGTGCCAACGCACAAGTGGACCTCCTCCGAGCCCTCCACGAGGACCTCTGCCACCCGGGGTCACTCGCTTTTTCCACGTTATCAAGACCCGCAACCTGCCCCACTCCATCGAGGAGGTCAGGACAGCCACCAGGGACTGCCAAATCTGTACGGAGTGCAAACCGCACTTCTACCGGCCAGAGAAAGCGCACCTGATAAAGGCTTCCCGTCCCTTTGAACGCCTCAGCATGGACTTCAAAGGCCCCCTCCCCTCCACCGACTGCAACACGTACTTCCTGAACGTGATTGACGAGTACTTCCGGTTCCCATTCGCCATCCCCTGCCCCGACATGACTGCTACCACCGCCATCAAGGCCCTCCATAGCATCTTTGCACTGTTCGGGTTTACCGCTTACATAGATAGTGATAGGGGGTTCCTCCATTATGAGCGATGAACTGCGTCAATTCCTGCTCAGCAAGGGCATCGCCTCGAGCAGGACGACCAGTAACAACCCCCGGGGAAACGGACAGGTGGAGAGGGAGAACGGAACGGTCTGGAAGACCGTCCTACTGGCCCTACGGTCCAGGAACCTCCCAGTCTCCCGCTGGCAGGAAGTCCTCCCGGATGCCCTCCACTCCATCCGGTCACTGCTTTGTACCACAACCAACCAAACACCTCACGAACGTCTCCTTGTCTTCCCCAGGAAGTCCTCCTCTGGGACCTCGCTCCCGACCTGGCTGGCAGCTCCCAGACCCATCCTGCTCCGAAAACACGTGCGGGCGCACAAGTCAGACCTGTTGGTCGAGAGGGTCCATCTTCTCCACACTAACCTCCAATACGCCTACGTGGCGTACCCCGATGCCCGACAAGATACGATATCCCTACGAGACCTGGCGCCCGCCGGAGCCCCACGCACACTCCAGCCAACAGTCCCACCCTCCCTCCCACCAGTGCACCTTACAGGAAGATCGGTCCTTCCGCCGGCTTTGTCTAGGCCCCCCCACCCACCGACACTCCCCACAGGCGCTCCCTTCCCAGGTCAACTGTTTTTTCCACCAGCGCCTTCTAGGGCCACAGAGATCGAGGCCATGCTCCCAGAGTCACAGACGCCCGAGCCTCCACCGGAGTCACCACCGAAGCACCGACGATCACAGATGACGACCAGGGCCCCCGATCGACTGATTGCTTCATTTTAAGGTGGACAGTTAATTATGAACCATAAATTGTAAATAGGAAATGGAATTGTAAATAGTTACAAAATGCTGTACGGAGGTATTACGGTACCTCCATAACTATAATTTCTACCACGTTACCATGCTGTAATATCAGGCCACCACCCCCGCTGGACTCTTTTTTAACAGGGGGTGAATGTGGTAGTCTGTGTAGAGGTATTACTGTACCTGGTAATGCTGGAACACCATTGGTAGACATTGTATGTTTCCCATTGGTCAAGCTGTATGGTAGCTCCGCCCTGCAAGGCGGGGTACAAGAGCCCGTGCCACCCCAGCAGCCTTCATTCTGTACCTGAGCTGCTGGGGGAAACATCTAGCTTATTAAAGCCTTCAGTTGGACGACAACCTCGCTTTAGTGGTCATTGATCGTGCATCAGTCTGCAAGTGTATTAAAGTGAATAATTAGAAATAAAGTTGTATTTTCGACACCTCCAATCAACCGGACAATCGACTCTTATTAAAAGATGAAATAAGAGATCCTGCACCATCCTCACTGCCCTTCAGAAAGTGGTGGTCTCGAACTGCTGCAGTCCACATGGTGTAGATACACCTACTGTGCTGTTAGGGAGGGCAATCCAGGATGTTGCCCCAGCGACAGTGAAGGAACGATGATATATTTCCAAGTCAGGGTGGTGGGTGACTTGGCGGGGAACCTCCTGCTGGTGGGGTTATTGATGATGGAGGTCACTGACATACAAACACTGACACACACACGGACACACACTGACACACACTTACACACTCACACACGCACACTGACATACGCACACACACTGACACACACACATACTCACACGCACACACTGATGTTTTGTTATGCTCTTGATGTAGCACAAGCTACTTCCTTGATGTGCACTCTGACAAAGGAAGGTTCAGACTTGGAGATAGCTTTAACACATTTATTACTGTTAACAATTCTCCTACTTGGACTCGACTCTCCTGTTAATCCTGTTACAGCTACTCAGACTGATGAACCAGTCTGCTACAATCCAGGTGGTGGGAGTGATGTTCAATCAACCCTGTGTCTGTGCTCACTGAGAGTCTCCACTGGAAAGAGACTGAGCATGTGTGATGTGTCCTTTTATATGGGTTGGTGCAATGCCCTCCTGTGATAGTGTCACCTCTGTGTGGATCGTGACTGCCCATTGGTCGTGTCCTATCTTACTGACCTATTGGTTGACTGTCTGTGTGTCATGTCTCTGATGTTCCCTCTAGTGTTTAGCTAGGTGTAGTGTATGTACATTAACCCTTTGTGTACTTACAGTGATGTATATCACCACATCCCTCTTTTTTGTGTTACATATTTTCTGTACAGTGTTAAAGAAAATTGAACAAACTAGGTAGATGTGTGATCCACTGTATAAGTTATGATAACAGTGATCATTAAACAATAAGTCCAAATCATATGCATGAGTCCAAAGTTCATTAATTATTATGGTCGAGTGGCTTTCTTGTCTGGTTGGTGAGTTGGTGATGTTGATGGTGGCATTGCATTGTAAACGCCGTCAGTGTCCCTGTGCTGAAGGAACCAAGAAGTGGAAAAAATCACTTCGTTGTCGAATTTGGTCTCTTTTTTTTTTTCTTTCGTTGCTTGTGGTGGTAATTCTTGATGGCATCTGTCCTGAAAGCCAGGTTGCCTGTTGGTAGTGCAGCAAACGTGAATTGGTAAGATGCATCATCCTGCCATGGTATGTCATATTACTGAGCTGAGCAGTAACAGTGTCCCTCACGGGCAGAGTTGTACCAGGTTGTACCAGTCATAGTTCCATTGGTGTTGTCTTTGCCGTGCTTGTTGTCGACGTTGTTGCCTTTGGTACGCTTCTTGCTATTGTCTTTGATGTTGTTGTTGTGGTAGTTGGTTTTGTTGCCTTGTTTGCTGCGCTCAAGGACTACACTCTGTGGATAATACAAGTACTTCACACAGTTACTCGTGTCAGCGTCCTTTGTGGCGTCTGCTGTCTCCTCGAGCGTGCCGTCACTGAGTTTGCGGCGCTCCCCGTCTGGAGTCATGTCCGGCTTACTTGAATCAGCTTTGGTTTGTGGATGCTCCCCGTCTGGAGTCTGGTCTGGTTCACCTGAAACCTGAATCAGCTTTGGTTTGTTGACGCTCCCCGTCCAGAGTCATTGAAGGTTCACTTGAGTCAGCTGAGATTTCTTGATGCTCCCCGTCTGGAGTCATTTCAGGGTCACTTGCATCTTCTGAGGTTTCTTGATGCTCCGGAGTCAAAACATTCAGGAATACATTTGCTTGTGGAGAGGCTCGAGCGAATGAGGTTTGAAGTAACGTGGTGTCACCGGACTCACCAGTTGTCTCACTGTGACTGTCGAGTGCCTCTGTACACACTAGCTGAGGTCTTTCACGTTGCACATCTTGCATGGGAAGTGGGATGCTGTCGTCACTCGTCTCACATACAGTGGGTAGAGCCTCAGTGTCTTCTTGTCGTTCACTTGAGCTGGGTAGACCGTCAGAGTCTTCTTCTGGTGGCTCAAATTATCTGGGTGGACTGTCATAGTCTGCTTGCTGTGCACTTGAGCTGGGTAGACTGTCAGAGTCTTCTTCTTGTTCACTGGAGCGTGGTAGACTGTCATAGTCTTTCTATTGTTCACTCGAGCATGGAAGACTTGCCTTGTCTGCTGCTGGTTGCTCAGAGGAGGATGCTAGACCCTCATGGTCTTGTTCATGCAAGGACTGCGCTTTGGAGTCTTGCATTGCTTCTATCGTGGAGGCTGTCCACGAGCTCGCTGCGGAGTCTTGTGTCACTCCCTCTGTGGAGTCTTGCAGCGTTCCCTGTGTGGAATCATGCATTGGTCTCTCTGTGGAAATTGTCATCACTTCTTGTTCCTGCAAGGACTGCGCTCTAGAGTCTTGCGTTGCTTCTATCATGGAGTCTGTCCACGAGCTCACTGTGGAGGCTTGGACCCTTAGCGGTGCGTGGACCACTCTTTGTGTGGAGCCGGGGACCCTTCGCGGTGCGTGGACCGCTCTCTGTGTGGAGCCGGGGACCCTTCGCGGTGCGTGGACCACGCTCTGTGAGGCAGCAGGCCGCTCTCTGTGGGCTTGTACCGCTCTCTGTCTCTTGGTGTCAGACCGCAGCATCATCCTGCACTCACGAGACGGGATGCCGTATATGCTGGGCTGAAGACTCCCCAATCCGAAGAACTCGTCGTCGGGGTCGTCAATGTGCAACACGTCTAGTTGCAGTTCGGAGTTGGTACTGGGGTTGCCTTCGCCAATGATGGAATCATCATCTGAGTCGTAGCCTTCTAGGACCATATCATCAGGTTTTGTGTCGGAGCTGGCATTGGGCTCGCGATGTCCAAAGACGAATTCAAGGTCTGAGTTATAGTCTTCAAGGACTGTATCATCTCTGTGGGCGGTGCTAACTGCTTGTTGCAGGGTTCTGTGGAGATTACTTTCAGCTACTGGTCGAATTTCAGGCATTGCGCTGTCGTTCCAGGTGAAAGAATCTGGTTTTGAGGCTTTACATTTTTTTTCCTGTGTTTTGGGACATTTCCTCTTTCAGTGGGCATTTTCCAGGGCCTCTGATGTCATGAAGCGTGTGACGTAGAGCGTAGGAAGCGATTGCGCATATCGCTGTTCCTTTACTTGGGGCCTTTTTCGCAACTGCACATGTGCAGCACCTTTTCCAAGATGGCTGCAATTCAAAACTGCTGTTCGTTGCTGCAAGCCTGCCTCACGGTGAGTTTTGACGCCTCTTTTACCTTTTCTTCTTGTATGTTCCTCGCAGAATTCTTGGAATTTGTCCAGGACTGCCTGGAAGTCACTCTTGTTTTGCCCCTTTGAGTATTTGAAGGTCTGGAAGATTTCAGCTGCTTCTGGACCCGCGATGGTAAGTAGACGCTTTATTTTCTCTGCATCCGCCACGCCATCTAGGTCGGACGCTACCAGGTAGATCTCGAATCTCTGCCTGAACCAACACCAGTTTTCACTGAGATTGCCTTGGGACCTGAGCTGCTGTGGAACCGGAATCTCGAACATCATCTTGCCTGGCTGCTGTTGCTGGTTGTCACTGTTTGCTGAGTTTTAACGATATGGATTGAAACAGTTCACTCCTGGTACCATGTTTTGTTATGCTCTTGAGGTAACATAAGCTGCTTCCTTGATGTGCACTCTGACAAAGGAAGGTTCAGACTTGGAGACAGCTTTAACACATTTATTAGACTATTAACAATTCTCCTCCTTGGATTCGATGCTACTGTTAATCCTGCTACAGCTACTCAGACTGACGAACCAGTCTGCTACAATCCACGTGGTGGGTGTGATGTTCAGTCAACCCTGTGTCTGTACTCACTGAGAGTCTCCACTGGAAGGAGACTGAGCATGTTGGGTTGGTGTAATGCCCTCCTGTGGTAGAGTCACCTCTGTGTGTATCGTGAATGCCCATTGGTCGTGTCCTATCTTACTGACCTATTGGTTGAGTGTCTGTGTGTCATGTCTCTGGTGCTCCATCTAGTGTCTAGCTAGGTGTAGTGTATGTACATTAACCCTTTGTGTACTTACAGTGATGCATAGCACCACAACTGACACACACACAAACAACTCACACACATGGTGGAAAGGGGCAGTAAATATTAACATAAATAATAGGATAAGGATCTTTTCACTGGGGATGACTTCCAGTTCAGGCCTTTCTGAAGTTCAGGCCTTCGTTTCGGTCCCTCCTTCCTTCCGGTCTTGCGATGGGGTTTCTCTGGCGAGGTTGTCGACCATCTCTGCAGACTCAGCATCATTCCAGCTTCACAGCAAAGGGTGTGTCAGACACTCACTGCCTTCAGAACACCAGAGCACCTCATTCACTTCAGCAGCAGGAGGGAGAGAGAGAGAGAGAGAGACAGATCGAGAGAGAGAGACAGAGAGGGAGAGAGGGAGAGACAGACAGAGAGACAGAGAGAGACAGAGCGACAGAGAGACAGAGAGAGAGACAGAGAGAGAGACAGAGAGAGAGACAGAAAGGGAGAGACAGAGAGAGACAGAGAGACAGACAGAGAGAGAGACACACAGAGAGAGACAGAGAGACAGAGAGGGAGAGACAGAGAGAGAGAGACAGACAGAGAGAGACAGACAGACAGAGAGACAGAGAGAGAGATACAGACAGAGAGAGAGAGACAGACAGAGAGACAGACAGAGAGACAGAGAGAGACAGAGAGAGGCAGACAGAGAGACAGAGAGGGAGAGACAGACAGAGAGACAGAGATAGAGAGAGAGACAGACAGACAGACAGAGAGACACAGAGAGAGGCAGACAGAGAGATAGACAGAGACACACAGAGACAGAGAGAGAGAGGGACAGACAGACAGAGAGAGATACAGAGAAAAGCAGTCAGAAAGACAGAGAGAGAGTGAGAGAGAGACAGCGACATAGATATCACAATAAACATCAGTACATTATGGTGCAGACACACACACTGATGGACATGCAGTGGGACCAATCAGCATACACAACACCGCAGCCAATCACCAGTGAGAGCACACGCACTATAAAGACAGGGGACAGGAGAGTTCCCGCTCATTCTAGCAGCAGCCAGCTCGGAGCACAGAGCTCACAGCCTGCATCACAGCATTCACCATGTGCTTAGTGCCTCACCTAGATAGTGATAGGACAGGGTCCACAGTTAAGCTGGTGTTGCTTATACCCACGTTTACAGTCTGTTAGCATAGTTGAACAGTTAATAAAATAGCGTTACACCACTTCCAGCCTTGTTGGCTTGTTTGTGAACCAGAACACCCAACACGACATGGTACAAGGAGTGGCAGCGATCTAGCACTTGAGAGACCTGCAACTTCTCAGCATTCCGGCATCCTACAGCATGGAGAACATCAACCCGCCGCCGCCGCTCCGCATCGCTGCAACCTCGGGGTAAATTGGAAGATATTTAAACAGCGCTTCCAGCTCTTCCTCGAGGC
>NC_092707.1:419948911-419971411 GCF_047496885.1 Scyliorhinus torazame
AAGAGAAACAATCAGTCGTGAGGGGTCTCATTCATGGCCGTGCAGAGGAGTGACCTAATGGAGTGTAGGGCATCGGGTAGGACCTCCTGCCAGCGGGTGGTTGGGAGATTTCCCGACCGCAGGGCCAGAAGGACAGCCTTCCACACGATCGCGTTCTCCCTCTCCACCTGCCCGTTTCCCCGAGCAGCAGGGGGGCACAGAGGTGAGGGAGGATATAAAATTTGAAACGGGTTTATTTGGTGCCCTGGATCGAGAGATCCACAATACAGTACCCCGTGATTTGTACCGAGTGGGACCCAGATGCGAGGGCTATGGTTTGGGATGCGGGATGGGTGCGTAGGGAGCAGCGCCTTACCCTTTCAGGGTGGATAAAGCTCTCTGTGCTCCCGGAGTCGAAGAGGCATGTAGTGTCGTGCCCGTTGACCTGGACCTGCATCATGGAGTTCTGCAGGTGTTTTGGCCGAGTTTGATCGAGGGTGATCGCACCCAGTCGCGGGTAGTCGGAGTACTCAGCCGAGTCGGACTCGTAAAATGGCCGCCGCCGCCGGCTGCGCGTGTCGGGTCGAGAAGATGGCCGCCGACAAGATGGCCGCTCCCATGATTCGCACGAGGCCGATGACGCGTTAGAAGAGGGCGTGTCGGGACGGTGCGCAGCAGCATTGTGAGGCCTGCGGGCCCGAGAGCCTGATTTTCGGGCCGGCTGTTCTTTGTTTTTCTGTCCCCTGGGTCTGGCCAGGCAGACCCTCGCAAAGTGCCCTTTCTTCCCGCAGTCGCTGCAGATCGCAGAGCAGGCTGGGCAGCGTGGGCGTGGGTGCTGACCCTGTCCGCAGAAGTAGCACGGTGTGCCCCCATGGTGAGCGGGTCACCGCGTGGCCAAGGCCTGTAATACGGTTGAGCCTGAGGAAGTCCGCGGGGGGTTGGCAGAGTCCGCGGGGTACGTACCCAAGTTATGTCGGGCCACCGCCAGCGAGGAGGCGAGCGTTAGCGTCTCCTGGAGGTCGTTTGCCCCGTTTTCGAGCAGCCGCTGCCGGATGTAGGTCGAGCGGATGCCGGACACGAAAGCGTCCCTGATGTGCAGGTTCATATGGACTTCCCCTGTCACATCCTGATGGTCACAGTCCCTGGCAAGCGCAGTGAGTTTTTCAACAAATTTGTCGAGCGATTCCCCAGAGCGCTGCCGGCAGGTAGAGAGCAGATGCCGGGCGTGCACCTCATTGATGGGTTTGACAAACCGCTTGCAGAGCAACTCAATCGCTTCCTCATAAGTCGTCGCCTTTTCGAGCGTGGCGGAGATTCTGTGACTCACCCGGGCGTGGAGTAGACGCAGCTTGCGTGGCCCCAGGATGGGAGTCTCTGCGGAGTCCAGGTCGGCCTCGAAGCACCGCAGCCAGTATTTAAAAATTTCCTTTGCCTCCGGCGTTCGTGCTTCCAGATTGAGCTTCTCTGGTTTTAGGCCTGCGTCCATCCTGAATCTAGTTTAGTCTAATAAATTGAGGTACACTCAATAATAACACTTAGATTCGGGGGAGGGTTTATTAGCTGGGTTAAGCTCCTTTACAGCGCCTCGGTGGCAAGTGTGGTGACGAACCGGCGGAGATCGGAGTAATTTTTTTTCATAGAATTTACAGTGCGGAAGGAGGCCATTCGAGTCTGCACCGGCTCTTGGAAAGAGCACCCTACCCAAGCTCACACCCCCACCCTATCCCCATAACCCAGTAACCCCACCCAACACTAAGGGCAATTTTGGACACTAAGGGAAATTTAGCATGGCCAATCCACCTAACCTGCACATCTTTGGACTGTGGGAGGAAACCGGAGCGCTCGGAGGAAACCCCGCACACACGGGGAGAACGTGCAGGCTCCGCACAGACAGTGCCCCAAGCCGGGAATCGAACGTGGGACCCTGGAGCTGTGAAGCAATTGTGCTAACCACTATGCTACCGTGCTGACCCCTGTACAGTACTTTCGGCTGTACCGAGGAATGAGGCAGGGGTGCCCTCTGTCCCCCATGTTGTTTGCATTGGCGATCGAGCCCCTGGCCATATCACTGAGGGAGTCTAATAAATGGAGGGGGGTGGTCCGCGGGGGAGAAGAGCATCGGGTGTTGCTTTACGCAGACGACCTGCTGCTGTACGTGGCGGACCCAATGGAGGGGATGGTGGAGGTCATGCAGACTTTGAGGGAGTTTGGGGAGTTTTTGGGCTATAAGCTCAATGTAGGGAAGAGTGAGCTTTTTGTACTACAGGCAGGGGACCAAGGAAGAGGGATAGGGGACCTACCGCTGAGGAGGGCGGAGGGGAGTTTTCGGTATCTAGGGATCCAGATAGCCAGCAGCTGGGGGGCCCTACACAAATTGAATCTGACGAGGTCGGTGGACCAAATGGAGGTGGGCTTCAAAAGATGGGACATGTTGCCGCTCTCGTTGGCGGGTAGAGTGCAGTCGGTAAAAATGGTGGTCCTTCCGAGGTTTCTGTTTCTGTTTCAGTGCCTTCCCATCGTGATTACCAAGGGCTTTTTCAAGAGAGTAGGTAGGAGTATTATGGGGTTTGTGTGGGCGAACAAAACCCCGAGGGTAAGGAGAGGGTTCCTGGAACGCAGTAGGGACCGAGGAGGGCTGGCGCTGCCAAACCTAGGGAGCTACTACTGGGCAGCAAACATGGCGATGATCCGTAAGTGGGTTATGGAGGGAGAGGGGGCGGCATGGAAGAGGATGGAGATGGCGTCCTGCAAAGGAACGAGCTTGGGGGCGCTGGTGACGGCACCGCTGCCGCTCTCGCCATCAAAGTACACCACGAGCCCGGTGGTGGCGGCAACGTTAAGGATCTGGGGCCAGTGGATGCGGCACAGGGGGGCAGTGGGAGCCTCGGTGTGGTCCCCGATCAGAGGCAACCACTGGTTTGTCCCGGGGAAGATGGACGGGGGGGTTCCAGGGCTGGCATCGGGCGGGGATTAGAAGAATGGAGGACCTGTTCATCGACGGGACAATTGCGAGCCTAGGGGCACTGGAGGAGAAGTTTGAGCTACCCCCGGGAAATGCATTCAGATATATGCAGGTGAGGGCTTTTGTGAGGCGACAGGTCAGGGAATTCCCGCTGCTCCCGACACAGGAAATTCAAGACAGGGTGATCTCGGGTGTATGGGTCGGGGAGGGCAAGGTTTCGGCAATACACCAGGAGATGAAAGAAGGGGGGAAGCGCTGGTAGAAGGGTTGAAGGGTAAATGGGAGGAGGAGCTGAGGGAGGAGATCGAGGAAGGTCTGTGGGCTGATGCCCTAGGTAGGGTTAATTCCTCCTCCTCGTGTGCCAGGCTCAGCCTGATACAATTTAAGGTGGTCCACAGAGCGCACTTGACGGGGGCGAGGTTGAGCAGGTTCTTTGGGGTAGAGGACAGATGTGGAAGGTGCTCAGGGAGTCCGGCGAACCATGTCCATATGTTTTGGTCATGCCCGGCACTGGAGGGGTTCTGGAGAGGAGCGGCGGGAGCAATATCTCAGGTGGTGAAAGTCCGGGTCAAGCCAAGCTGGGGGCTAGCACTATTTGTAGTGGACGAGCCGGGAGTGCAGGAGGCGAAAGAGGCCGGCATTCTGGCCTTTGCGTCCCTAGTAGCCCGGTGAAGGATCTTGCTAATGTGGAAGGAGGCGAAGCCCCCCAGCCTGGAGGCCTGGATAAACGACATGGCGGGGTTCATAAAGCTGGAGAGGATTAAGTTCGCCTTAAGGGGGTCTGCGCAGGGGTTCTACAGGCGGTGGCAACCATTCCTAGACTACCTCGCGGAGCATTAGAGGAAGGTCGGTCAGCAGCAGCAACCCTGGGAGGGGGGGAGGAGGGAACGAGAGATTGCTTGAGGAGCGGGGGATAACATGGATGGTGGGGGAAACTGGCACGAATGGGCGAGAGCCAGTGTATAAAGCTCTGTAAATATATCATCTTACCGTGTATATATCTTGCTCAGGGCGATTTTGTGTTATTTTGTTACGGGGGGTGGGGGGGGTTTATTGATTGTAAGGGGAAAAAATTGTTTTGTTAAGAAACTTTAATAAATATATTTTTTAAAAATAAATAAAATGACACTTAGAGATTAAACTGTAAAGAAGGCTTTATTAGACTAATAACTATGCTACACCTAGAGACGAGAGCTGACTGCTACACAGACCATGAGGCAGCCCTTTATGTATGGCTCCCAGATGGGCGGAGCCAGAGGCGGAGTCCCCAGGGTTCCAAGACGGGTCTTAAAGGGGACATCACCTTAAATGATGATCAGGCCGTAAACGTACATCACACAGACGTTTAGAGAAAACATTGGCAAAGCTAATGGGCAGGAGCAGGAGGGAGCGTCTGGGATTGTCAGTGGGCAGCAACATCAGGGTCTGCGAGGGGCCGACTGTCCAGTAATACCAGGGTCTGAGTGTCCAGTAATATCAGGGTGTGAGTGTCCAGTAATATCAGGGTGTGAGTGCCCAGTAATATCAGGGTCTGAGTGCCCAGTAATATCAGGGTCTGAGTGTCCAGTAATATCAGGGTCTGAGTGTCCAGTAATATCAGGGTGTGAGTGCCCAGTAATATCAGGGTCTGAGTGTCCAGTAATATCAGGGTCTGAGTGCCCAGTAATATCAGGGTGTGAGTGCCCAGTAATATCAGGGTGTGAGTGTCCAGTAATATCAGGGTGTGAGTGTCCAGTAATATCAGGGTGTGAGTGTCCAGTAATATCAGGGTCTGAGTGTCCAGTAATATCAGGGTCTGAGTGTCCAGTAATATCAGGGTGTGAGTGCCCAGTAATATCAGGGTCTGAGTGTCCAGTAATATCAGGGTCTGAGTGCCCAGAAATATCAGGGTCTGAGTGTCCAGTAATATCAGGGTGTGAGTGCCCAGTAATATCAGGGTGTGAGTGCCCAGTAATATCAGGGTCTGAGTGTCCAGTAATATCAGGGTGTGAGTGTCCAGTAATATCAGGGTGTGAGTGTCCAGTAATATCAGGGTCTGAGTGTCCAGTAATATCAGGGTCTGAGTGTCCAGTAATATCAGGGTGTGAGTGCCCAGTAATATCAGGGTCTGAGTGTCCAGTAATATCAGGGTCTGAGTGCCCAGAAATATCAGGGTCTGAGTGTCCAGTAATATCAGGATCTGAGTGCCCAGTAATATCAGGGTGTGAGTGCCCAGTAATATCAGGGTGTGAGTGCCCAGTAATATCAGGGTCTGAGTGTCCAGTAATATCAGGGTCTGACTGTCCTGTAATATCAGGGTCTGAGTGCCCAGTAATATCAGGGTGTGAGTGCCCAGTAATATCAGGGTCTGAGTGTCCAGTAATATCAGGGTCTGAGTGCCCAGTAATATCAGGGTCTGAGTGTCCAGTAATATCAGGGTGTGAGTGTCCAGTAATATCAGGGTCTGAGTGTCCAGTAATATCAGGGTCTGAGTGTCCAGTAATATCAGGGTCTGAGTGTCCAGTAATATCAGGATCTGAGTGCCCAGTAATATCAGGGTGTGAGTGCCCAGTAATATCAGGGTGTGAGTGCCCAGTAATATCAGGGTCTGAGTGTCCAGTAATATCAGGGTCTGACTGTCCTGTAATATCAGGGTCTGAGTGCCCAGTAATATCAGGGTGTGAGTGCCCAGTAATATCAGGGTCTGAGTGTCCAGTAATATCAGGGTCTGAGTGCCCAGTAATATCAGGGTCTGAGTGTCCAGTAATATCAGGGTGTGAGTGTCCAGTAATATCAGGGTCTGAGTGTCCAGTAATATCAGGGTCTGAGTGTCCAGTAATATCAGGGTCGAGTGTCCAGTAATATCAGGGTCTGAGTGTCCAGTAATATCAGGGTCTGAGTGCCCAGTAATATCAGGGTCTGAGTGTCCAGTAATATCAGGGTCTGGGAAGGTCTGAGGGTCCAGTAATATCAGGGTCTGGGAGTCCAGTAATATCAGGGTGTGAGTGTCCAGTAATATCAGGGTCTGAGTGTCCAGTAATATCAGGGTCTGAGTGCCCAGTAAAATCAGGGTCTGAGTGTCCAGTAATATCAGGGTCTGAGTGTCCAGTAATATCAGGGTCTGAGTGTCCAGTAATATCAGGGTCTGAGTGTCCAGTAATATCAGGGTCTGTGTGTCCAGTAATATCAGGGTGTGAGTGTCCAGTAATATCAGTGTCTGAGTGTCCAGTAATATCAGGGTGTGAGTGTCCAGTAATATCAGGGTCTGAGTGTCCAGTAATATCAGGGTCTGGGAGGGTCTGAGTGTCCAGTAATATCAGGGTCTGAGTGTCCAGTAATATCAGGGTCTGAGTGTCCAGTAATATCAGGGTGTGAGTGTCCAGTAATATCAGGGTCTGAGTGTCCAGTAATATCAGGGTCTGACTGTCCAGTAATATCAGGGTCTGGGAGTCCAGTAATATCAGGGTGTGAGTGTCCAGTAATATCAGGGTCTGAGTGTCCAGTAATATCAGTGTCTGAGTGTCCAGTAATATCAGGGTCTGGGAAGGTCTGAGGGTCCAGTAATATCAGGGTGTGAGTGTCCAGTAATATCAGGGTGTGAGTGTCCAGTAATATCAGGGTGTGAGTGTCCAGTAATATCAGGGTCTGAGTGCCCAGTAATATCAGGGTCTGAGTGTTCAGTAATATCAGGGTCTGAGTGTCCAGTAATATCAGGGTCTGAGTGTCCAGTAATATCAGGGTCTGAGTGTCCAGTAATATCAGGGTCTGTGTGTCCAGTAATATCAGGGTGTGAGTGTCCAGTAATATCAGGGTCTGAGTGTCCAGTAATATCAGGGTGTGAGTGTCCAGTAATATCAGGGTCTGAGTGTCCAGTAATATCAGGGTCTGAGTGTCCAGTAATATCAGGGTCTGGGAGGGTCTGAGTGTCCAGTAATATCAGGGTCTGAGTGTCCAGTAATATCAGGGTCTGAGTGTCCAGTAATATCAGGGTCTGAGTGTCCAGTAATATCAGGGTCTGAGTGTCCAGTAATATCAGGGTATGTGTGTCCAGTAATATCAGGGTGTGAGTGCCCAGCAATATCAGGGTCTGAGTGTCCAGTAATATCAGGGTCTGACTGTCCAGTAATATCAGGGTGTGAGTGCCCAGTAATATCAGGGTCTGACTGTCCAGTAATATCAGGGTCTGCGTGTCCAGTAATATCAGGGTCTGAGTGTCCAGTAATATCAGGGTCTGAGTGTCCAGTAAATTCAGGGTCTGAGTGTCCAGTAATATCAGGGTCTGAGTGTCCAGTAATATCAGGGTCTGAGTGTCCAGTAATATCAGGGTCTGAGTGTCCAGTGATATCAGGGTCTGAGTGCCCAGTAATATCGGGGTCTGAGTGTCCAGTGATATCAGGGTCTGAGTGTCCAGTAATATCAGGGTCTGGGAGTTGTAGGAATCTGGTAATTTATGGGGATCTTAACCTGTCGAACTACGTCAAGTTTGGGGGAAGCTTAGTTGAAAGATCAAGTCCTGGCGCAATATGACAAGTTGTAAGATTTGTAATATTTGTAGACTATGTCAAGTTGTTCGATTCCTCGTATTATTCGACTGTGTATAGTTGAAGGAATTTATATCATCTCTGCTATTCGGTTATCAGTAGCACTTTGCGAATACTGGAACTCAGCAGAAATTTGCAGTATAAACTTCTCAGGTGCCAAAAAGAATTGTTTTATTTGTAGTCGCTTGATTACAATTTGAAAGTCATTTAAAAGGCAATTCGTAGACAATTCGAAGCTTTCAGAGAATTACAGACATTATCTTTCTTTGCTTAGGCAGACAGCTCGAAAGTAACTTTTAAAAGGTCAAAGTCTGGCAATGAAACATGAAGAGAGAGAGAAAGCTAATCTTCAGCTAAACTCAAACTCAAAGTCAAAAGTGGACTAACATCACTGACACAGACTAACAGACTGACAGAACCCCCAAAGACAATTAACCTAAAAACTAAAACACTAAACCTAAAATGGCGGGGAGAAACATTTCAGTTATACACTTTCATATCTGTCTTAAGTCGTCTAATCACCCCCCAATATAATCCGAATTGGTTTGGGTTAGACTCAAACCCATTTGATTTGATGGCAAGCCGTCCATCTTCAATGTGCAACATCAGCTTTTTAATTGTTTCATGTCTACATGTTATGGAATGTGATATTCTGCTAATCTTTTAGCTGGTTTGGCTAATGTAACAATTGAGACTTCATATCGAGAATATATATATGATTCAATGCTCTTACAAACTGCATTGGACTCGTGCCACCTAGTTGCCATGGAACTCGGTCCTTGGCCTTGACAATTAGCACAAGCAGTGTCAAATTGTCTTGCAACTGTGCTGCTATAATCTTATCATGGAATTTTATGCTATTTCATGTATCATATTGAAGTCCTGAATTTATGTGTGCTGAAATTCTCATCTTTTAAAAATGAGTACTAAAAACAGCTATCTTTTACCTATACTAGTTGTATTTGAAATACCTGGCTTCTACAGTCGGCCCTTTGATAAATCGAAAAATTGAGATATATCAGAAAAGATTAAAATACATCATTAATGCGATAGGATAGGTAAAAGTGCAAAGAATCATTGCAGTTTTAAACAATAAAATTGACACTTAAAATACAACAGGCATTTCAAAATAATTATTATAATTAATACATTAATCAAATTTGATCACATTGGTAATTAATAATAACTTCATGTAAAATTATTATACAATAAAAGTTGAACATATGATCTAGTAATAAATGGTAAAATGATTATCAAAATGGACATCCTCTGGATTATACACAAAAGCTTGTTGAAAGGGTTAATTTTCTTACAGAGACAAAAAGAGGCGTATAGCTTGGAATGAAGCCATTCGCATCTTTAAACTTTTTTTTGTCACTCAAATGGACTGGGAGTAAAAGTTGGATTGCTGCCAAATTCCCGTTATCAAATTTCTTTGAACAACCTGTTCTTTTGGCTTTTAATCAAAGATTGTTGGGTTTTTTTTGAAACCAGCTTCCACATTGTTTGAAGTTTTAATTTCCAGGCTAATTCCAAACATTTATTTTAAAATATCAAATTCAATAACTTATTAAATATATAACTGAACCAATCTTGTGCTGTATCTTGATTTTCTGTAGATGAATTTGTCGATTCTGTTAAAGGAAACACAGCTAACAAGATATGTTAATTTCTTTAAATTAATAAAGCAACGTTCAGAATGACAGTTTTCTTAAGTTGACAGTTCTTGGCATGTATTTTTAGCGATACATTGAGGTTTCTTTAGCTGCTTTGATGGCAGCCGTTCTGTTCTGAGTAAGTTCCCTTTTTCGTTTGGAAATTTTCTGTCCCAAGTAAACATCTTTCTGGGCAATTTGTGCTTTGTGAAAGCTAGCTTTGTGACTGTTAGTACTGAGGTGGTTCAAGACCACCCGTAAGTCTTTGTCATGATCATCTTTATTGATGGAGGTTATCAGAACATCATCTTCATATTGGATAATGGTGGAAGGCCGAACAGGCAGTTGCCTGAGATGATTCTGTAAAGCCATGTGGTAAACAGTTGGGCTATTATGATACTGTTGTTGATTAACTGTAAAAGCAAACCATGGTTGTAGTTGCTTAGCCAGTGTTGCTGACCAGAAGCCATACTGGGTGTGTCTTGTTGGTACGTGTTACATGGTTGACCACGAGTGGAAATGTATTGTAGTGAACATTGTCTACTTCATTATCATCTCTTGAATCCATCCATTCTTTTTGATAGCATTTTGCCATCCAGTGTCCTACTCTACCACAGAAAAGACATTGTGGTATTTCCTTACGTGATTTTAATGGAGCAAGGGTACATGTTTGCCCTGGCGCTGGTGGTGAAATTGTAGTTACTGCTGATATTCCTGCAGGTGCTGCAACAGCCGCCGCTGGAGCAGCAGGTAACATGGGCTGGATTTGAGCAATAGGCTGCATTTGAGCAGCTGCAGTGTTAAAAGTTGCCTGATTGTGCAAACCACGATCTATCTGAATGCATCGGTCAACTATGTCTCGGTATGTGCCAGCTGTGGCCCAAGCTGGTAAAACCAAATTCAAGGCAGCAGAAACTCCAGGTTTAACACCGGCTATAAAAGCCGTTTTTAATGGACTTAAAGTGCTTGCATCCCATGTGTCATTTTCCTGGTCGAGTGTCATCCCTGAATATTCCATCCAAGTATGTAAAAATCTTTCCTCAAAATCCTGAATATCTTCATTTTTTTGAAAGCAAGCTGTGATCTTAGACCAATTGGTCCTCGGGGGGCGAAATTGTAACAGCCAATTCTTGATTGTTAGCCAACCAGCTTCTAAATTTTGCAAATCGTCTCCAAGGGCAACTTCTACTTCATTTCTAAGGGTTGAACTTATACGAGTACCTAGCATGATAGTCAGAATTTGTACTCCATCAAGTGGGTGGAGACTGTAAATGGCTTGTAATCTGTGAATTCCATCCCATGTGGTCATACCACCCTTTTTAGGGTGTGGAAGACCCTTGGACCATTCGTCAATTTTAGAAGGATCAATTTGTTCATGAACCCATTGGTGGTCAAATATGTTTCTAGTGATAGTTTCACCATCTTCTTCTCTTTTTTTGCTTCCAACTCTAACCCGTTTGTGTTTTAAAGGGGCTAGTCAAATTACTTTAGTATTTTGTATCGTAGGAACACTATCTTCGTCGGATTCATCCGACAGAGGAAATGATTTATGTTTAACAATTGATCTTGGCTGGGCAATTGCCGATTGTGCCACTAGGTGGGTGGCTTGGACTGCTTTCTGAGTTTGTTCAATCTTTTGTACAGAAAGCATGTTTGTCAAAGAATTACAGTGTTCAGTCACGCTGTTTATATTTCTTTCTAAAACACATCTTTCTTTCATTAACTTGCAATTTTCAAGTTCAATTCGCTCAGTTTTTAATTGCAATTGTCGGTATTTTGACTCCACTTCAAAGACTTGATTTTGGAATTCTGTTATTTGAAAAGATAACTGCTGGAGTTCAGAGGTTTTGTTTCGCAAATCTGTTTTAATTTCATCAGAATGCTCAAGTTTGGATTTTGCATCTTGCAAATCTGTTTCAAGTTTGGATTTTGCATCTTGCAATTCTGTTTTAATTTCATCATAATGCTCAAGTTTGGATTTTGCAACTTGCAAATCTGTTTTAATTTCATCAGAATGCACAAGTTTGGATTTTGCAACTTGCAAATCTGTTTTAATTTCATCAGAATGCTCAAGTTTGGATTTTGCATCTTGCAAATCTGTTTAAATTTCATCATAATGCTCAAGTTTGGATTTTGCAACTTGCAAATCTGTTTTAATTTCATCAGAATGCTCAAGTTTGGATTTTGCATCTTGCAAATCTGTTTCAAGTTTGGATTTTGCATCTTGCAATTCTGTTTTAATTTCATCATAATGCTCAAGTTTGGATTTTGCAACTTGCAAATCTGTTTTAATTTCATCAGAATGCTCAAGTTTGGATTTTGCATCTTGCAAATCTGTTTTAATTTTATCATAATGCTCAAGTTTGGATTTTGCAACTTGCAAATCTGTTTTAATTTCATCAGAATGCTCAAGTTTGGATTTTGCAACTTGCAAATCTGTTTTAATTTCATCAGAATGCTCAAGTTTGGATTTTGCATCTTGCAAATCTGTTTCAAGTTTGGATTTTGCATCTTGCAATTCTTCAACAACTGCAATTAGTTGCCTTTTAGTAGACCTATACTCATCATCACTTCGTTCAGTATTTAATTGCAGCTGTTGGTATTTTGACTCCATTTTAAAAACTTGATTTTGGAATTCTGACTCCACTTTAAAAACTTGATTTTGAAATTCTGCGATTTGAACATTTAACTGCTGGAGTTCAGAGGTTTTATTTTGCAAATCTGTTCTAATTTCATCATAATGCTCAAGTTTGGGTTTTGCATCTTGCAAATCTTCAAGAACTGCACTTAGTTGGTCTTTAGTGGACTGAAGCTGATGATCACTTTTATTTTTAACAATGATCTCTTGCTGACTGTGTATCTGTCCCGTAATTACCAGGGACCATTTTACACGTTCTGCACCGTGTAATCGTGTGCATTTTCCCAATGCTCTCTTGATATTATTGAAGGACCACTGTCCTCTGGGGATATCATACTTTGATTCAATATTTTTTGAGGTTTCACAGAGGTTAAAATGTCTACGAGTGAAAGATCTACAATCCCCCAACATATCTTCAACAGAAACATCTGGTATTCCAGCACCCCCCTTGGATGTAGTGGGGAGTAATTTTCTGTCTGCTAAAGGCTCTGAATCTACACTTTGATTTGGATCCGCCATAACTTTTCTTGATCGCTGACTGCCGTTTTATTTTAGTTACTGCAGTGACTAATCTTCCAGTCACGTCTGATAGTCTGAACGACTGGCACTTGATTTATTTAACACAGTCTATAAAAAATGTTCTTTTCAAGGGTCGAAATACTGATTGATGCGGCTTTAAGACTTTTAATGGGTGAAAAAGATATTTCTTACCCTAGTCTAGCCGTGGGTTCCGGCTGTCTTCTGGGCCTCCTCCGATTATCTCCGAAGCTTCCTGAAGGTTCCCGACCTCCTCCGATTATCTTCGAAGCTTTCCGTCGTCACCTGGGCCTCCGAAGGTCGTCCTCAGTACTCCCCCCTTCTGCCTGACTACGCCAAAATGAATGACTTGTAATCAGAAGATTCTAGGTTGGACTCCTGGCTGGCTCGCCAAAATGAAGGAATCTCTAATTTATAGGGAATCTTAACCTGTCGAACTACACCAAGTTTGGAGGAAGCTTAGTTGATGAATCAAGTCCTGGCGCAATACGACAAGTTGTAAGATTTGTAATATTTGTAGACTATGTCAAGTTGTTCGATTCCTCGTATTATTCGACTGTGTATAGTTGAAGGAATTTATATCATCTCTGCTATTCGGTTATCAGTAGCACTTTGCGAATACTGGAACTCAGCAGAAATTTGCAGTATAAACTTCTCAGGTGCCAAAAGGAATTGTTTTATTTGTAGTCGCTTGATTACAATTTGAAAGTCATTTAAAAGGCAATTCGTAGACAATTCGAAGCTTTCAGAGAATTACAGACATTATCTTTCTTTGCTTAGGCAGACAGCTCGAAAGTAACTTTTAAAAGGTCAAAGTCTGGCAATGAAACATGAAGAGAGAGAGAAAGCTAATCTTCAGCTAAACTCAAACTCAAAGTCAAAAGTGGACTAACATCACTGACACAGACTAACAGACTGACAGAACCCCCAAAGACAATTACCCTAAAAACTAAAACACTAAACCTAAAATGGCGGGGAGAAACTTTTCAGTTATACACTTTCATAACTGTCTTAAGTCGTCTAATCACACCCCAATATAATCCTAATTGGTTTGGGTTAGACTCAAACCCATTTGATTTGATGGCAAGCCGTCCATCTTCAATGTGCAACATCAGCTTTTTAATTGTTTCATGTCTACATGTTATGGAATGTGATATTTTACTAATCTTTTAGCTGGTTTGGCTAATGTAACAATTGAGACTTCATATCGAGAATATATATATGATTCAATGCTCTTACAAACTGCATTGGACTCGTGCCACCTAGTTGCCATGGAACTCGGTCCTTGGCCTTGACAATTAGCACAAGCAGTGTCAAATTGTCTTGCAACTGTGCTGCTATAATCTTATCATGGAATTTTATGCTATTTCATGTATCATATTGAAGTCCTGAATTTATGTGTGCTGAAATTCTCATCTTTTAAAAATGAGTACTAAAACAGCTATCTTTTACCTATACTAGTTGTATTTGAAATACCTGGCTTCTACAGTAGTCCAGTGATATCAGGGTCTGAGTGTCCAGTGATATCAGGGTCTGAGTGTCCAGTAATATCAGGGTCTGAGTGTCCAGTAATATCAGGGTCTGAGTGTCCAGTAATATCAGGGTCGAGTGTCCAGTAATATCAGGGTCTGAGTGTCCAGTAATATCGGGGTCTGAGTGTCCAGTAATATCAGGGTCTGAGTGTCCAGTAATATCAGGGTCTGAGTGTCCAGTAATATCAGGGTCTGGGAGTCCAGTAATATCAGGGTCTGGGAGTCCAGTTTAAGACGGGCTGATTGGACTCAGTGTGGTCAGTAATCGAGAACATTATCATGTTGCAGTAACTCAGTTGCAGCCTCAGCAATGACAGAAATATCCGGGTGATTAGTTGCGTTTCACAGAAGCATATTCGGAGTTTGTTTCGGACGGTGTTACTGCTGCACAGGCTTTGCTGTGTTTGAGCTGCAGTTCAGCATAATGGACTTGATCATCATTTGACTGAAACACAATAAAAACATTGGATATTGACTCTGACGGTTCCATTTGATTGGGGAGATGTGCAATAATCACTTTATATTAGTTATATTTTGGATGAATATTAACTTAACCAACTTAATACTGTGAATAATTAAATGAATGTCCACTGTAAATGATGTCTCACTGTTGTATAACTCTCACAACACCAGGTTAAAGTCCAGCAGGTTTGTTTGGAATCACTAGCTTTCGGAGCGCAGCTCCTCCACTGACCTGAGGAAGGAGCAGCGCTCCGAAAGCTAGTGACATCGAAACAAACCTGTTGGACTTTAACCTGGTGTTGTAAGACCTCTTACTGTGCTCACCCCAGTCCAACGCCGGCATCTCCACATCATGTTGTATAAATGTAACAGTTTGATTATTGTCAGTGAATATTTAAAATTGGTGAATGATCAGTTCCCATCTTCATGTTAATTATTATTAATGATCACTGTAACTGACAGATTCACAGAACTGGATATGCACGGCATCGGTCTGAAGGTTACAGACCTCTGCAAATATAAAAATACAGCAGTGACACATTCTATAAATCCATTGTCATTGTTACAGCGTTCCTGGTAAGTTGATTCATTGTGGTTTCTGAAATGAATCATTTCTACAGTTTTATATCTTGTGAAAGTCTGTATGTTGATCCATTCACTTACCTCAGGAGCAGGAGCTGCCAGATTGTCAGTGTGTTTTTGATCTGAGAGATAAGGGGCGGGGTTCTCTGTTTGCTGACGCTGAAATCAGGAAACCCGATTGGGCGGAGAATTGGTTCCGACGGCAAAATCGCGACGGGTGTCGATTTGAGGCCAAATCGCGATTCTCTGTCACCTCGACAGCGGGGTCTATGCGTTTCACCCCACACGTACAGTAAACACTGTTTGCATATCATTAGCGGGCCCGACCCGGTATCCTCCGGGGGCCTCCGCGACGCTCCGCCTCCGATAGGCCGAGTTCCCAACGCTGCGGTTCTCTCGTGCTTTTAGAAATGGTGGGACCGGCGTGGCGGGTGCTGAGGGAGAGAGAGGGGGTAGGACACAGAGAGGAGCGACTGCGGGCTGCCAGGCCGCACACTGCCTGGGCTGGCTGGGGTGGGGTGTCCCGTGCCTGGGCACTGCCCACCATTATTGTGGCCATCTTGCTGTGAACCCACTGACCACCCACCTTGGCACCTGGTTCTGCAGAGAGACAACGGCCATATGGGCACCCCAACCCCTCCACCCCCGCACCCTACCCTCCACCAACACCCATCCCCTCACCCCACCACCACCTACCAGCGGCCCGCCCAGGGCAACACCCACAGTAGCCCCTGCCGGGACCATGACGCATACCCTTGGCAAGGGCAGTGCCAGCCAATGGTACCACTGGCATCAGGGACGGGCACCAGGGCCAGAATCCCGCAAGGTGCCAGCCACTATCGGGGCCTAGGGTGCGGGTGTGGCGGGGTGGCGAGGGGGGGACATGTGGTGATGTGCATCACTGTAAATACATGTAAGCTAGACAGACACTAGAGGGAGCACCAGAAACATCACACACACACACTCAACCAATAGATAAGTTAGATGGGCGGCGACCAATGGACATTCACGATACACAAGGAGGTGACACGACCACAGGGGGGCATTACACCAACCCAGACATAAAGGACACCACACACATGATCTGCCCTTTGGCCAGTGGAGACAGTCAGTGAGGAGAGGCACAGGGTTGATTCATTATCACACCCACCACGTGGAAGTCAGCAGCTGGTTAGTCAGTTTAGGGAGCTACAATAGGATTAGCAGTAGTGTCGAACTCAAGTTATAAAAGTGTACATAGTGTAAATAAATGAGTTGAAGTTATTTACACGTCTCGACCTTCCTTGACAAACGCAACACAAGGAAGCCGCTTATGTTACAAAGGAAACTTAACAAAACAGGACAGGCGGGGGCGGAGTCCATGGTGCAAAATGTGTCCACCATGTAGCCTGCTGGACCTGGTTGGGTACGGGGGGGTACGCAACATGTAACATGTCGACCTTTCACCCACTGCAGACAATAGATATTGAAATACAACCAGCAATGGGGGCCTTCCTGCCGGTCTCCGCAGCCCTGGGGGATGCCCTGCGGCTGTACGAGCTGGAGCTGCCCGAGGGGGAGGAGGCTGAGCGGAGATTTCTACACCCTCCTCTGTCTTTCCTAAAGATCCACCAGCCCGGAATGTTCTTCCCCGGAATGTTATATCCCTGAATGATTATACCCCGGAATGTTATATCCCGGAATGTTATAGAACATAGAACATAGAACAATACAGCGCAGTACAGGCCCTTCGGCCCACGATGTTGCACCGAAACAAAAGCCACCTAACCTACACTATGCCATTATCATCCATATGTTTATCCAATAAACTTTTAAATGCCCTCAATGTTGGCGAGTTCACTACTGTAGCAGGTAGGGCATTCCACGGCCTCACTACTCTTTGCGTAAAGAACCTACCTCTGGCCTCTGTCCTATATCTATTACCCCTCAGTTTAAAGTTATGTCCCCTCGTGCCAGCCATATCCATCCGCGGGAGAAGGCTCTCACTGTCCACCCTATCCAACCCCCTAATCATTTTGTATGCCTCTATTAAGTCTCCTCTTAACCTTCTTCTCTCCAACGAAAACAACCTCAAGTCCATCAGCCTTTCCTCATAAGAGTTTCCCTCCATACCAGGCAACATCCTGGTAAATCTCCTCTGCACCCGCTCCAAAGCCTCCACGTCCTTCCTATAATGCGGTGACCAGAACTGTACGCAATACTCCAAATGCGGCCGTACCAGAGTTCTGTACAGCTGCAACATGACCTCCCGACTCCGGAACTCAATCCTTCTACCAATAAAGGCCAACACTCCATAGGCCTTCTTCACAACCCTATCAACCTGGGTGGCAACTTTCAGGGATCTATGTACATGGACACCTAGATCCCTCTGCTCATCCACACTTTCAAGAACTTTACCATTAGCCAAATATTCCGCATTGCTGTTATTCCTTCCAAAGTGAATCACCTCACACTTCTCTACTTTAAACTCCATTTGCCACCTCTCAGCCCAGCTCTGCAGCTTATCTATATCCCCCTGTAACCTGCTACATCCTTCCACACTATCGACAACACCACCGACTTTCGTATCGTCTGCAAATTTACTCACCCACCCTTCTGCGCCTTCCTCTAGGTCATTGATAAAAATGACAAACAGCAACGGCCCCAGAACAGATCCTTGTGGTACTCCACTTGTGACTGTACTCCATTCTGAACATTTCCCATCAACCACCACCCTCTGTCTTCTTTCAGCTAGCCAATTTCTGATCCACATCTCTAAATCACCCTCAATCCCCAGCCTCCGTATTTTCTGCAATAGCCTACCGTGGGGAACCTTATCAAACGCTTTGCTGAAATCCATATACACCACATCAACTGCTCTACCCTCGTCTACCTGTTCAGTCACCTTCTCAAAGAACTCAATAAAGTTTGTGAGGCATGACCTACCCTTCACAAAGCCATGCTGACTATCCCTGATCATATTATTCCTATCTAGATGATTATAAATCTTGTCTCTTATAATCCCCTCCAAGACTTTACCCACTACAGACGTGAGGCTCACCGGTCTATAGTTGCCGGGGTTGTCTCTGCTCCCCTTTTTGAACAAAGGGACCACATTTGCTGTCCTCCAGTCCTCTGGCACTATTCCTGTAGCCAATGATGACATAAAAATCAAAGCCAAAGGTCCAGCAATCTCTTCCCTGGCCTCCCAGAGAATCCTAGGATAAATCCCATCAGGTCCCGGGGACTTATCTATTTTCAGCCTGTCCAGAATTGCCAACACCTCTTCCCTACGTACCTCAATGCCATCTATTCTATTAGCCTGGGGCTCAGCATTCTCCTCCACAACATTATCTTTTTCCTGAGTGAATACTGACGAAAAATATTCATTTAGTATCTCGCCTATCTCTTCAGACTCCACACACAATTTCCCATCCCTGTCCTTGACTGGTCCTACTCTTTCCCTAGTCATTCGCTTATTCCTGACATACCTATAGAAAGCTTTTGGGTTTTCCTTGATCCTTCCTGCCAAATATTTCTCATGTCCCCTCCTTGCTCGTCTTAGCTCTCTCTTTAGATCCTTCCTTGCTACCTTGTAACTATCCATCGCCCCAACCGAAACTTCACACTTCATCTTCACATAGGCCTCCTTCTTCCTCTTAACAATAGATTCCACTTCCTTGGTAAACCACGGTTCCCTCGCTCGACGCCTTCCTCCCTGTCTGACCGGTACATACTTATCAAGAACACGCAGTAGCTGATCCTTGAACAAGCCCCACTTATCCAGTGTGCCCAACACTTGCAGCCTACTTCTCCACCTTATCCCCCCCAAGTCACGTCTAATGGCATCATAATTGCCCTTCCCCCAGCTATAACTCTTGCCCTGCGGTGTATACTTATCCCTTTCCATCATTAACGTAAACGTCACCGAATTGTGGTCACTGTCCCCAAAGTGCTCTCCTACCTCCAAAGCCAACACCTGGCCTGGTTCATTACCCAAAACCAAATCCAACGTGGCCTCGCCTCTTGTTGGCCTGTCAACATATTGTTTCAGGAAACCCTCCTGCACACACTGTACAAAAAATGACCCATCTATTGTACTCGAACTATAACTTTTCCAGTCAATATTTGGAAAGTTAAAGTCTCCCATAATAACTACCTTGTTACTTTCGCTCATATCCAGAATCATCTTCGCCATCCTTTCCTCTACATCCCTCGAACTATTAGGAGGCCTATAAAAAACTCCCAACAGGGTGACCTCTCCTTTCCTGTTTCTAACTTCAGCCCATACTACCTCGGAAGAAGAGTCCCCATCTAGCATCCTCTCCGCCACCGTAATACTGCTCTTGACTAGCAGCGCCACACCTCCCCTCTTTTGCCTCCTTCTCTGAGCTTACTAAAACACCTGAACCCCGGAACCTGCAACATCCATTCCTGTCCCTGCTCTATCCATGTCTCCGAAATGGCCACAACATCGAAGTCCCAGGTACCAACCCATGCTGCCAGTTCCCCTACCTTGTTTCGTATACTCCTGGCATTGAAGTAGACACACTTCAAACCACCTACCTGAACACTGGCCCCCTCCTGCGACGTCAAATCTGTGCTCCTGACCTCTATACTCTCATTCTCCCTTACCCTAAAACTACAATCCAGGTTCCCATGCCCCTGCTGCATTAGTTTAAACCCCCCCAAAGAGCACTAACAAATCTCCCCCCCAGGATATTTGTGCCCCTCAGGTTCAGATGTAGACCATCCTGTCTGTAGAGGTCCCACCTTCCCCAGAAAGAGCCCCAGTTATCCAGAAATCTGAATCCCTCCCGCCTGCACCATCCCTGTAGCCACGTGTTTAAATGCTCTCTCTCCCTATTCCTCATCTCACTATCACGTGGCACGGGCAACAACCCAGAGATAACAACTCTGTTTGTTCTAGTTCTGAGCTTCCATCCTAGCTCCCTGAAAGCCTGCCTGACATCCTTGTCCCCTTTCCTACCTATGTCGTTAGTGCCAATGTGGACCACGACTTGGGACTGCTCCCCCTCCCCCCTAAGGACCCGGAAAACACGATCCGAGACATCACGTACCCTTGCACCTGGGAGGCAACATACCAAACGCGAGTCTCTCACGCTCCCACAAAATCTCCTATCTGTGCCCCTGACTATAGAGTCCCCAATTACTAATGCTCTGCTCCTCTCCCCCCTTCCCTTCTGAGCAACAGGGACAGACTCCGTGCTAGAGGCCCGTACCCCATGGCTTACCCCTGGTAAGTCCCCCCCACAAGTATCCAAAGCGGTATACTTGTTTCTCAGGGGAACGACCGCAGGGGATCCCTGCACCGACTGCTTTTTCCCAGTCCCTCTTACAGTTACCCACCTATCTCCAATCTTTGGTGTAACTAATTCCCTGAAGCTGCTATCTATGACCCCTTCTGCCTCCCAAATGATCCGAAGTTCTTCCAACTCCAGCTCCAGTTCCCTAACTCGGTCTTGGAGGAGCTGGAGATGGCAGCACTTCCTGCAGGTAAAATCAGCAGGGACACTAACTGCATCCCTCACCTCAAACATCCTGCAGGAGGAACATTGCACTCCCTTCCCTGCCATCCCTCTAACTTTCTACCAAGATCTGGCTAACAACTAAATTAAATTTTTATTAAAAATAATAATAATATAATAAAATATGGTACTTACCTCAGACCAATGGGTTTTATTATTAGGTTAGAGGAGGAGGGTGGGTGGGAGACACTACACGTGTAGTGTCTCGGGTTTCCTCTCCACCAGAATTTATTGGTGAGGGTCTTCCCAGACGTCCGCGGGTCAACTTCCTGTTCCCGCCTAAAAAACTAATTTAAAAAAAAAGAAAAATTCTCAGCTCCTGCTGAAATTGACTAACCAGCCAGCTCCACTCCCGCCGAAATCGACTGGCCTGCCCCTGCAAAGACAAGTGCTTTTAAAGGACAGACTTACCTCCCAGCAACCTCCTTCCGCACTGCTCCCGCTGAAACTGACTCACCAGCTGTTCTCACGCCGAAATCGACTGGCCTGCCCCTGCAAAGACAAGTGCTTTTAAAGGTTGACTTACCTCCCAGCAGCCACTTCCGCAATGCTCCCGCTGAAACTGACTCACCAGCTGTTCTCACGCCGAAATCGACGGAATGATATACCCCGGAATGTTATGTCCCAGAATGTTCTTCCCCAGAATGTTATATCCCGGAATGTTATACCCCCAAATGTTATATCCCGGAATGTTATATCCCGGAATGTTATTCCCAGGAATGTTATACCCCGGAATGTTATACCCCGGAATGTTATTCCCAGGAATGTTATATCCCTGAATGTTATACCCTGGAATGTTATACCCCGGAATGTTATATCCCGGAATGTTATACCCCCGAATGATATTCCCAGGAATGTTATACCCCGGAATGTTATATCCCGGAATGTTATTCCCAGGAATGTTATGCACCGGAATGTTATACCCCGGAATGTTATACCCCGGAATGTTATTCCCAGGAATGTTATATCCCTGAATGTTATACCCTGGAATGTTATACCCCGGAATGTTATATCCCGGAATGTTATACCCCCGAATGATATTCCCAGGAATGTTATACCCCGGAATGTTATATCCCGGAATGTTATTCCCAGGAATGTTATGCACCGGAATGTTATACCCCGGAATGTTATACCCCGGAATGTTATTCCCAGTAATGTTATACCTCGGAATGTTTTTCCCGGAATGTTATATCCCGGAATGTTATATACCGGAATGTTATATACCCTGGAATGTTATACCCCGGAATGTTATACCCCGGAATGTTATTCCCAGGAATGTTAGATCCCGGCAGGTTAGATCCCGGCATGTTAGATCCCGGAATATTAGATCCCGGAATATTATACCCCGGAATGTTATACCCCGGAATGTTATACCCCGGAATGATATTCCCGGGAATGTTATAACCGGGAATGTTATAACCGGGAATGTTATAACCGGAATGTTCTACCCCGGAATGTTCTAACCGGAATGTTCTACCCGGAATGTAAGTACCTCAAATGTTAAACTGCCAGTCCTGCCCCTCCCATACAGTGGTCTCTGTGAGGGCAACAGTATCACAATCCACACCATTAACTCATAAGTGTTACCGATTACACTCTTATCGAGAGAGAGAGAGAGAGAGAGAGATAGAAAGAGAGAGAGAGAGAGAGGGAGAGAGAGAGTGGGACTGAGAGAGAGAGAGAGGGAGAGACAGACACAGACACAGAGAGATAGACAGACAGAGAGACAGAGAGAGAAACAGACAGAGAGAGAGAGATGTCATGTTGGGGGTTCTGGTTCACAAACAAGCCAACATTGCTGGAAGTGGTGTAACGCTATTTTATTAACTGTTCAACTATGCTACATACTGTAAACGTGGGTATGAGCAATACCAGCTTAACTGTGGACCCTTTCCTATCACTATCTAGGTGAGGCACTCAGCACATGGTGAATGTCTGTGATGCAGGCTGTGAGCTCTGTGCTCTGAGCTGGCTGCTGCTAGAATGAGCGGGAACTCTCCTGTCCCCTTTCTTTATAGTGCGTGTGCTCTCACTGGTGATTGGCTGCGGCGTTGTGTATGTTGATTGGTCCCACTGCATGTCCATCAGTCTGTGTGTCTGCACCA
>NC_092707.1:420281411-420391411 GCF_047496885.1 Scyliorhinus torazame
AAATGAAAAATGAAAATCACTTATTGTCACAAGTAAGCTTCAAATGAAGTTACTGTGAGAAGCCCCTAGTCGCCACATTCCGGCACCTGCTCGGGGAGGCTGGTACGGGAATTGAGCCGTGCTGCTGGCCTGCCTTGGTCTGCTTTCAAAGCCAGCGATTTAGCCCTGTGCTAAACAGCCGTGCAGTGTTGGCGTGGGTGGCATGCACGGTCGGATGGACTGCTGCTGGGTACTCGCTGAGAACCCCTCACCAAAACCCCAACAATTTAGTTTATTTTCTGACTGTGCGGGTAGAATGATTCGTACTGGCGGGAGAATAGAGCTTTGGTATTTTCAAACAAAACTTTATTCCGAATACAATATTCAACTTTTTAGCTTCACGCCCAAAAAGGAACAACTGACAATTTCCCCTTAACACGACTACTCAAGTCCCCGTTAAACAACAAAATGTTAAACTCCTTCCTTTGCGAGGCTCCTTCCCAGATTTGGGAGTTCTTCACAACCCTTGCATTGAAGTCCCCAAGGAGCATGGTGTCCAGGGTGGAGTCGCAGTGTAGGCACTCTGGAGGCTGGTTTAGCTCACTGGGCTAAATCGCTGGCTTTGAAAGCAGACCAAGGCAGGCCAGCAGCACGGTTCAATTCCTGTACCAGCCTCCCCAAACAGGCGCCGGAATGTGGCAACTAGGGGCTTTTCACAGTAACTTCATTTGAAGCCTACTTGTGACAATAAGCGATTTTAATTTAATTTCATTTCATGACAGTTGCCTGCTGCTCCTTGGCACGTTGTGGATGAAGAGTCACGAGGGTCTCCTTGATGCCGAGAGTCGGTTGACGAGTTAATTCTTGATGGCGAAACCACTTCCATGTGTCCTCGGCTGTTCCTCAGGTTTTCCTCACCAGCAGAAGGTTAACCACCGTCAACTTCCCTCAGCTGCCCTTCGCCTGCTCTTCGGGCCTCTAGCAGGGCAGCGGCGTCAAGGTTGAAGTGGCTGAGTTAACAGGGAACACGGGCAGTTCCACCTACTGCTGCACCCTTCCTCCGCCATCACCGCCGTTACTACCTCACAAGTACCTTCCGCCTGGTTCGCCACGAGGACTTGTTCTGGAGTGGGCTTTGTCTGGCTCCTCCCCTACAGCCTTCCCGGCACGAGTGACCCTGTCAGGAATTTAAGATCAGCAGGGCGTTCAGGCTTATCCACCACCACAGGGTGGCAATCTGAGGAAAGGTGGCAATGCACTTCCTCTCCACCGATGCTCAGTGGCACCGGCATGTACCGTCTACAAGATACACTGAGGCAACTCACCGAGGCTTCTCAGAGAACCCCTTCCAAACCTTCAACTTCCATCATCTAGAAGGACAAGAGCAGCAGACACCTGGGAACCCCACCCCCTGGCGGTTCCCCTCCAGGTCACTCACCACCCTGACTGGGAAATGTATCAAATCCTGGAACTCCCTCCCTAACAGCACTATGGGTGAACCTACACCACAGGCACTGTCACAATTCAAGAAGGCAGCTCACCACCAGTCCTCAAGGGTAATCAGGGGTGGGCTACAGAAATGCAGGCCTAACCAGCAACGCCTCTGTGTTGTGAAATAGTTTTTACAATCTGAATTGGAAGTGGTGTGGTGAATGGCCTCACCTTCAGCAAGCTGCTGCCAACTGTGCATCAGGCTGCACCCAAAACTTTGGAACTCTTACAATCTTTCTGATATAGTTTCTATTTTGTAGGATCCTTGTTGAACAAACACTGGAGAAAATAATTATTCTGTCCGGCCTTAATTTCAGTTTCCTCTGATCTGTGCTTTGTGTCAGGTGACTCGTGACTGCTTTCCTTCTATTTTCACTGTCCGAGTGGAGCTTCATCCGGACTGCAAAGAGACAGCACAGGTGAATAAATCTCACGATGGACTTGGTTACGCGAATCACCAGCTTTGTGCTGATTCAGGGCTTAGATTTGTTTCCAAAATTGTTCACCAGAAGCAAATATTCGTCACGGACAAGACCATGCATCGTCCATGCCATTCTCTGCACAGACTTCCAAATCCTGCAAAATTAAACTACTTGTGTCGTTAAAGCAGGTTACAGCGGGCCCTCCAGTATCAGAGTTCTTCAACTGGATTGAGGAATGTTTTGTGTGTACCAAATTGGCAATAGTCATTGACATGTTGGGACTACCATCCCCATCAAATTGTTTTCAGTAATCGTCCCAGTTGATGATGGTGTGATATCAGTAATGGTGTCAATTTCTGGGTAGCTGCTAATGTGTCAGTCCGAGACAGCATTTCAGCACATCCTGGGCATGTTGCTACAAGATAATTATTACAAGGAATGTGTTATCTCAAATATGTTATCATGCATGCAATTTACCAGGCAAATGCTACAAAAGATCAGACATGTGGATGCAGGATTACCTGGTGCTGTAATGCCAGTCCCGATACTGCCATGTATGTACTCCCAATGGTCTTGATCTTTTCAATATTCTCAAAGCGTGCATCACCCAACAGCTATGTAAAAAGACCATGGAAAAGAGAGGTTAACTTTACTCTGCTCAAATTAAGCAATAACATGTTGTAATCGCAAGATTATTCCCAGTGCCACGTGCCAGTGAGGCTAGAAATAGGAGGATAGAGCAGCTGAACACGTGGCTCAACTGGTAGTGTAGGAGGGAGGGTTTCAGATTTCTGGACCACTGGGATCTCTTCCGGGGCAGGTGGGACCTGTACAAAAAGGACGGGTTGCATCTAAACTCGAGGGCACCAGATTCCTGGCTGGGAGGTTTGCTGATGTCACTCGGGAGGATTTAAACTAGTTTGCCACGGGGGTGGGAACCAGAATGTGAGCTGAGAAGGTGTCATAACTGAAGGGGAAATAGAGAACAAAAATAATAGAACAACATCACCCTCAGGCAGAGCAAAAAAGGTGAGAAGTGTGAGAAGGGAGGTGGTCAATGCTGGACTGAGGGTGTTGTACCTAAATGCGCGCAGTCTACGGAACAAGGTAAATAAGCTTGTTGTGCACATTGAAATTGGCAGGTACATAGAATCATACAATTTACAGTGCAGAAGGAGGCCATTAGGCCCATCGAGTCTGCAGCGGCCCTCGGAAAGAGCACCCTACCTAGGCCCACACTTCCACCCTATCCCCATAACCCAGTAACCCACCCAACACTAAGGCCAATTTATCATGGCCAATCCACCTAACCTGCATATCTTTGGACTGTGGGAGGAAACCGGAGCACCCGGAGGAAACCCACGCAGACACGGGGAGAACGTGCAGACTCCGCACAGACAGTGACCCAAGCCGGAATCGAACCTGGGACCCTGGAGCTTGTGGTGTTGGGTGTTCTAACACACAGAAGAGCCAACACAGTTGCATATGGTACAACGCTTGTTTATTTAAACTCACTATTTACAACTTGGTCTTTGCACTCTGCACGTGGGGGGCTCCCTGCTTGTGGTGTTTCAACAGCTCTTTCATGCTTCCTTCTCCCCAGACCTACTGACCTCCAGGTGTCGTGCTCGTGCTTTTTATGTGGTTGGTGTTCTTGTCTGTGATTGGTTGTGGTGTTGTGTACTCTGATTTGCCTGTTAGTGTGTCCATCATGATGTGTGTGTTTGAATATCATGACATCCCCCCTTTTTACAAAGATATGTGCCTACGTGGTAATAAATATGATCGTGACGTGAGTGCATCTAAGAGTGTGTGTGTGTCGTGTGCAGCATGTGTCTATGACGGAACTATGTACATGGGGCGATGTCGAGTGCGTCACATGAATCCAGTTGTACCATAACATAACAGAAATGCGAACGAGAGAAGAAGAAAAAAAATTTTGAACAGTTGTCCAGTCAGACGACATCTGGAACGATAAACAACAACAGGTTATCATGTAAAATTGTCCAACTTATTAAACATATGAACTGTATTATAAGTCCATTCTAATGGGTTTGCGACGAATTCGGGTTGACCGCCTTAAGGGTGGATCAAGAACCACCGGCTGCTGTGCAGGCATGGCCATGGGTGGCGATGGAAAGGGCGTGATGTGCGGCAGCTCCACAAAGTCATCCTCGGAAACTTGTTGAGGATCTGGCGTGTTGTGTGGCTGTGAACGTGGAAGTCGGCGAAGGGCGCGCCGATTGCGGCGACGCACGGAACCATCCGGCATGCGAACCAGGAACGAGCGGGGAGCCACTTGTCGGAGGACTTCGGCCGGTGCTGACCAGCCACCATACGGTTGATGGACGCGTACTTTGTCTCCGGAGGACAGGGGGGGCAGGTCCGTCGCTCGTGTGTCGTACCGACCTTTCTGGCGATCACGCTGCAGTTGCATGTCCCGAAGAACCGCCTCATGGTCTGTTGTCGGTGCCAGGACGGAAGGTACCGTCGTCCTGAGGGAGCGACCCATTAGTAGCTGCGCTGGCGAGAGGCCCGTGGATAACGGGGCCGATCGATAGGCCAGCAAGGCAAGGTTAAAGTCCGATCCGGCATCAGCCGCCTTGCACAGGAGCCGCTTTGCGATGTGGACACCCTTTTCAGCCTTCCCGTTCGATTGTGGATGCAGAGGGCTGGATGTCACATGAGTGAAACCATATGCTGCGGCAAAGGACGACCATTCACGGCTGGCAAAACAAGGTCCATTGTCTGACATGACAGTCCTTGGAATGCCATGGCGAGCAAACGTTTCCTTGCAGGCCCCAATGACTGCGGACGACGTCAGATCATGGAGAGGCATGACTTCCGGGTAGTTTGAGAAGTAGTCTATAATAACAATGTAATCTCTGCCGAGCGCGTGAAATAGGTCAACACCCACCTTCGCCCAGGGGGACGTCACCATCTCGTGTGGTAGAAGTGTTTCCGGAGGTTGCGCCGGCTGAAACCTCTGACAGGTTGTGCAGTTGAGCACCATGTTGGCTATGTCTTCATTAATACCCGGCCAATATACCGCCGCCCGGGCCCTTCGTCTGCATTTTTCGACACCCAAGTGGCCTTCGTGTAGTTGACGAAGAATCATCTGGCGCACACTGTGTGGAATGACGATCCTATGCGATTTCATAAGGACCCCGTCTATATTGGTGAGATCATCTCGCACATTATAAAACTGGGGGCACTGCCCTTTTAGCCACCCTTCCGTCATGTGGCGCATCACTCGCTGCAGCAGAGGGTCAGTCGCCGTCTCTGCGCGTATGTGGGCCAGACAAGGATCATCAGCTGGCATATTTGCTGCTGTCAGAGTCACGTGTGCCTCAATTTGACGCACGAACCCCTCCGCATCTGGTGGTGTGCTCACTGCTCGGGAAAGAGTGTCCGCCACTATGAGTTCCTTCCCCGGAGTGTAGATCAGTTCAAAATCGTACCTCCTGAGTTTGAGTAAGATGCGCTGGAGGCGAGGAGTCATGTCGTTCAGGTCTTTGTTAATGATGTTGACCAGGGGGCGGTGGTCAGTTTCGACCGTGAATCGTGGCAGGCCATACACATAGTCGTGGAACTTGTCCAGTCCAGTTAACAAGCCCAGGCATTCTTTTTCGATTTGCGCGTAGCGCTGTTCGGTAGGGGTCATGGCTCGTGAGGCATACGCAACCGGGGCCCATGATGACGTGCTGTCTTTTTGCAGGAGTACCGCTCCAATACCAGATTGGCTGGCGTCTGTTGAGATCTTTGTAGGGCGAGTCGCGTCAAAGAAGGCCAGCACTGGTGCCGTGACCAGTTTGTGCTTGAGCTCCTCCCATTCCTGCTGATGCGACTGGTGCCAGTTGAATTCCGTCGATTTTTTTACGAGATGGCGCATGTTTGTTGTATGAGAAGCCAGGTTGGGAATGAACTTCCCAAGGAAGTTGACCATGCCCAGGAATCTTAAGACAGCCTTCTTGTCAGCCGGTCGTGGCATGGCTGTGATGGCGCTAACCTTGTCTGCATCGGGACGGACCCCGGACCTTGAGATGTGGTCCCCGAGGAATTTCAGCTCCGTCTGGCCGAAAGCACACTTCGCACGGTTGAGACGCAGGCCATTTTGCCGTATGCGGGTGAAGACACGTCGAAGACGATGCATGTGTTCCTGCGGAGTGGTGGACCAAATGATGATATCGTCCACATATACACGTACCCCTTCGATGCCTTCCATCATCTGCTCCATAATGCGGTGGAATACTTCAGATGCCGAAATGATGCCGAATGGCATCCGGTTGTAGCAGAATCTGCCAAAAGGGGTGTTGAATGTGCATAGTCTTCGGCTGGCCGGGTCCAGTTGGATCTGCCAGAATCCTTTGGACGCATCCAATTTAGTGAATATGTTGGCTCGCGCCATCTCGCTGGTGAGGTCTTCTCGTTTCGGGATGGGATAGTGTTCCCGCATGATGTTGTTGTTCAGATCTTTTGGATCTATACATATACGGAGCTCGCCAGAGGGCTTCTTTACACAGACCATGGAGCTGACCCATGGCGTGGGCTCCGTGACCTTGGATAGGACCCCTTGGTCCTGAAGAATCTGCAGTTGTGCCTTGAGGCGGTCTTTGAGAGGCGCAGGAACCCTGCGAGGTGCGTGAACGACAGGGATGGCGTCCGGTCTGAGTCGAATCTTGTACGTGTGTGGCAATGTCCCCATGCCTTCAAAAACCTCCTGGTTGTGAGCGAGGAGGGAATGGAGATTCGCGTGGAACTCAGCATCCGGGAAGTCGGATATCTCATCTGGAGAGAGAGACATGATGCGCTGTACCAGGTGAAGGACCTTACACGCTTGTGCGCCCAGTAACGAGTCCTTTGATGAGCCCACAACTTCGAAGGGGAGTGTGGCCGTGTACCTCTTGTGAGTCACCTGTAGCTGGCAAGATCCTACGGACGGGATAACGTTCCCGTTATAGTCAACCATCTTAAGCCGGGATGGTGTGATGAGTGGTTTGACCTTCATGGCCTGGACTGCAGAGTAAGCAATCAGGTTGGCGGATGCGCCGGTGTCCAGACGGAAGGCGACGCGCGATCGGTTGACCGTCAGGGTGGCACACCACTCATCGTCTGGATTGATGGCATTGACCTTGTTGACATCAATGACGGCAACTCTGAAGTCATCCTGGTCATCTGCATCACTTAACTGGAAGTCTTGATGCGTGGGCTGGACGGTCCTGACTCGTGTGCGAGGTTGTCGAGGATGCGCCGGATCCATGGGTTGAGCCGCACGACAGCGGGCTGCGTAGTGGCCTATCATGGCACATCTGTTGCACTGTTGGTATTTTGCAGGACATTGCCCTTTTAAGTGTAGACCTCCACACTTGCTGCACGTCATGACGTCACGGCGTTCGTTGCGCCACTGCGCATGCGCAGTGCGATCTTGCGGTGGGCGCGCCTGCGCAGTGCGTCCCTCGTTGTGGCCGTTATTCTTGGCGCGCACCTGCGCGGGAGACCGCGAAAAGCGCGGGAAGCGGCCGCTGTCGTCCGGGCCGTGGGGCGGGAAGAAATCGACGGCCTGGATGCGTTCAACGTCGTGGGCGGCCTGGCTTGCCGATTCGACGGCTGGGGACCCCCTCCGTGCCAACTCGGACGCCTGAAATCGGGCAAAACGGCAGGCAGCATTCTCATGGAGGACACAGGCTTCCACAGCAGACGCTAAGGTGAGGCTCTTTATTTTAAGAAGCTGCTGGCGTAGGCCACTGGAGGCAACGCCAAAAACAATCTGGTCCCTGATCATGGACTCTGTGGTGGTGCCGTAACCGCAGGACTGCGCCAGAATCCGGAGGTGCGTCAAAAAGGGTTGAAAAAGCTCCTCCTTACCTTGCAGGCGTTGCTGAAAGATGTATCTTTCGAAAGTTTCGTTTACTTCAGTTTGAAAGTGCTGGTCCATTTTGAGGATGACCGTGTCATATTTGGCCTGGTTTTCGCCTTCCTCGAACACCAGTGAATTAAAGACATCATTTGGGTGGGGGCCTGCGTAGAAGAGGAGCATTGCAATCTTCGAATCATCCGAGACATTCTGTTTTTCGGTGGCACGGATGTACAGGTCAAATCGCTGCCTGTAGAGCTTCCAGTTGGTGCCTAGGTTCCCCGTGACTTGCATCGGCTGCGGTTTGCCGGTGTGGTCCATGTCCAGAATGGCAGGTTGGTAGGCAGGTATCGATCCACTCCTGTACCATGTGGTGTTGGGTGTTCTAACACACAGAAGAGCCAACACAGTTGCATATGGTACAACGCTTGTTTATTTAAACTCACTATTTACAACTTGGTCTTTGCACTCTGCACGTGGGGGGCTCCCTGCTTGTGGTGTTTCAACAGCTCTTTCATGCTTCCTTCTCCCCAGACCTACTGACCTCCAGGTGTCGTGCTCGTGCTTTTTATGTGGTTGGTGTTCTTGTCTGTGATTGGTTGTGGTGTTGTGTACTCTGATTTGCCTGTTAGTGTGTCCATCATGATGTGTGTGTTTGAATATCATGACAGAGCTGTGAAGCAATTGTGCTAACCACTGTGCTACTGTGCTGTACGATGTTGTGGGCATCACAGAGACGTGGCTGCAAGGGGATCAGGGCTGGGATCTAAATATCCAAGGATATGTGTCCTATCGAAAGGACAGGCAGATGGGAAAAGGGGGCGGGGTTACATTGTCAGTAAGGAATGAAGTTAAACCGATAGCAAGGAGCGATATAGGATCAGAAGGCACAGAATCTCTGTGGGTAGAGTTGAGGAATCGCAAAGGTAAAAAGACCCTGATGGGAGTTATGTACAGGCCCCCGAGCAGTAGTCAGGATGTGGGGCAGAAAATAAATCAGGAGATAGAAAAGTCTGTAAAAAAGGCAACATTACAATAATCATGGGGGACTTCAATATGCAGGTGGACTGGGAAAATCAGGGTGGGAGTGGATCCCAAGAAAAGGAATTTGTGGAATGTCTGAGAGGTGGTTTTTTGGAGCAGCTTGTGACAGAGCCGACTAGAGAACAGGCAATTCTGGATTTGGTGATGTGTAATGAGGCAGACTTGATTAGGGAACTTAAGGTGAAGGAACCCTTAGGGAGCAGTGACCACAATATGATAGAATTTACCCTGCAGTTTGAGAGGGACAAGCTGCAATCAGATTTTTAAAATAGAATTTACAGTGCAGAAGGAGGCCATTCGGCCCATCGAGTCTGCACCGGCTCTTGGAAAGAGCACCCTACCCAAGGTCTACACCTCCACCCTATCCCCATACCCCAGTAACCCCACCCAACACTAAGGGCAATTTTGGACACTAAGGGCAATTTATCATGGCCAATCCACCTAACCTGCACATCTTTGGACTGTGGGAGGAAACCGGAGCACCCGGAGGAAACCCATGCACACACGGGGAGGATGTGCAGACTCCGCACAGACAGTGACCCAGCAGGGAATCAAACCTGGGACCTGGGACCCGGGACCCTGGAGCTGTGAAGCAATTGTGCTATCCACAATGCTACCGTGCTGCCCGTAACGGTAACGGTAACGGTAAAGCTGTAACGGTATTACAATTAAATAAGGGTAACCACAAAGACATGAGGGAGGAGCTGGCCAGAGTTGGTTGGAAAAGGAGCCTAGCAGGGAAGACAGTGGAACAGCAATGGCAGGAGTTTTGGGGGGTTTTCGGGAGGCACAACAGAAATTCATCCCAAGGAGGAGGAAACATGCTAAGGGGAGGACAAGGCATCCATGGCTGACAAGGGATGTCAAGGACAGCATAAAAGCTAAAGAAAAAACAGATAAAGTGGCGAGGATTAGTGGGAAGTCAGAGGATTGGGAAGCCTTTAAAAGCGAGCAGAGGACAACTAAAAAAGCAATAAGGGGAAGAAGATGAAATATGAATGCAAGCTAGCTAGTAATATAAAGGAAGATAGGAAGAGTTTGTTTCAATATATAAAAGGTAAGAGAGAGGCAAAAATAGACATTGGACCACTGGAAAATGTGACTGGAGAAGTAATAATAGGAAACAAAGGAATGGTAGACAAACTGAAGAATTACTTTACATCAGTCTTCAGTGTGGAAGACACCAGTGGGATGCCAGAGCTCCAGGAGAGCCAGGGGGCAGAGGTGAGTGCAGTGACCATTACTAAGGAGAAGGTTCTGGGGAAACTGGAAGGTCTGAAGGCGGATTAATCACCTGGACCGGATGGACTACACCCCAGGGTTCTAAAAGAGAAGCTGAGGAGATTGTGGAGACATTGGTGGTGATCTTTCAGGAATCACTGGAGGCAGGAAGGGTCCCAGAGACTAGAAAGTGGCTAATGTAACACCGCTGTTTAAGAAGGGAGGGAGGTAGAAGACGGGAAATTATAGGCCGGTTAGCCTGACTTCAGTCATTGGTAAGATTTTAGAGTCTGTTATTAAAGATGAGGTCGCGGAGTACTTGGAAGTGCATGGTAAAATAGGACTGAGTCAGCACGGCTTCGTCAAAGGGAGGTCGTGTCTGACAAATCTGTTAGAGTTCTTTGAGGAGGTAACAAGGAAGTTAGACAAAGGAGAACAAGTGGACGTGATTTATTTAGATTTCCAGAAGGCCTTTGACAAGGTGCCGCATAGGAGACTGTTAAATAAGTTAAGAGCCCATGGTGTTCAGGGTAAGATACTGCCAGGGACAGAGGATTGGCTGACTGGCAGAAGGCAGAGAGTGGGGATAAAGGGGTCTTTTTCAGGATGGCAGCCGGTGACTAGTGGTGTGCCTCAGGGGTCGGTGCTGGGACCACAACTTTTCACAATATACATTAATGATCTGGAAGAAGGAACTGAAGGCACTGTTGCTAAGTTTGCAGATGATACAAAGACCTGTAGCGGGACAGGTAGTATTGAGGAAGCAAGGGGGCTGCAGAAGGATTTGGACAGGCTAGGAGAGTGGGCAATGAAGTGGCAGATGGAATACAATGTGGAAAAGTGTGAGGTTCTGCACTTTGGAAGGAGGAATTTAGGCATAGACTATTTTCTAAATGGGGAAATGCTTAGGAAATCAGAAGCACAAAGGGACTTGGGAGTCCTTGTTCACGATTCTCTTAAGGTTAATGTGCAGGTCCAGTCAGCAGTTAAGAAGGCAAATGCAATGTTAGCATTCATGTCGAGAGGGCTAGAATACAAGACCAGGGATGTACTTCTGAGGCTGTATAAGGCTCAGGTCAGACCCCATTTGGAGTATTGTGAGTAGTTTTGGGCCCCGTATCTAAGGAAGGATGTGCTGGCCTTGGAAAGGGTCCAGAGGAGGTTCACAAGAATGATCCCTGGAATGAAGAACTTGCCGTATGAGGAACGGTTGAGGACTCTGGGTCTGTACTCATTGGAGTTTAGAAGAATGAGGGGGATCTTATTGAAACTTACAGGATACTGCGTGGCCTGGATAGAGTGGACGTGGGGAGGATGTTTCCACTTGTAGGAAAAACTAGAAGCAGAGGACACCATCTCAGACTAAAGGGACGATCCTTTAAAACAGAGATGAGGAGGAATTTCTTCAGCCAGAGGGGGGTGAATCTGTGGAACTCTTTGCCGCAGAAGGCTGTGGAGGCCAAATCACTGAGGGTCTTTAAGACAGAGATAGATAGGTTCCTGATTAATAAGGGATCAGGGGTTATGGGGAGAAGGCAGGAGAATGGGGATGAGAAAATATCAGCCATGATTGAATGGCGGAGCAGACTCGATGGGCCGAGTGGCCTAATTCTGATTCTATGTCTTATGGTCTTATAACCTGCTCACGGACACTCAGTTTGGATTCCGCCAGGGTCACTCAGCTCCTGACCTCATTACAGCCTTGGTTCAAACATGGACAATAGAGCTGGATGCCAGAGGTGAGGTGGGAGTGACTGACCTCGACATCAAGGCAGCGTTTGACCGAGTTTGGCATCAAGGAGCCCGAGCTAAACTGGAGTCAATGGGAATCAGGGGGAAAACTCTCCGCTGGTTGGGGTCGTACCCGGCACAAAGGAAGATGGTTGTGGTGGTTGGAGGTCAATCATCTCAGCTCCAGGATATCACTGCAGGAGTTCCTCAGGGTCGTGTCCTCGGCCCCAACCATCTTCAGCTGCTTCATCAATGACCTCCCTTCCATCATAAGGTCAGAAGTGGGGATGTTTGTGGATGACAGCACAATGTTCAGCACCATGCGCGCAGTCCCTGTCCAAATGCAGCAAGACCTGGACAATATCCAGGCTCGGGGCTGACAAGGGGCAAGTTACATTCGCGCCACACAAGTACCAGGCAATGACCATCTCCTACAAGAGAGGATCTAACCATCCCCCTTGACATTCAATGCCATGCCCCTGCAAAACAGATATACCGTTTTGGATACTGTTGAGGGGAATGGCCTCTCAGGGGAAAGCAGCAGCAGCCAAACTCACTGCACCATGGTTGGTTCTGCTGCAGAGGGGAGGAGTAAATAACGTTGGAATGCAATAGTTAAAGGGGATAAAATTGGAAGGGAAATTGATAGGTGTTTCTATGGCCGCAAACGAGACTCCAGGATGGTGTGTTGCCTCCCTGGTGCTAGGGTCAAGGATGTCTCGGAGCGGGTACAGGACATTCTGGAGGGGGGGGGGGGGGGGGGGGGGTGAACAGCCAGTGGTCGTGGTCACATCGGTACCACCGACACAGGTAAAAAAAAAGGCGTGAAGTCCTGAAAGCAGAATACAGGGAGTTAGGAAGAAAGCTGAAAAGTGGGAACTCAAAGGTAATGATCTCAGGATTACTCCCAGTACCACCTGCTGGTCAGAGTAGAAATAGCAGGATGTATTGGATAAATACAGAGCTGAAGGGATGGGATGAGAGGGAGGGTTTCAGATTCCTGGGGCATTGGGTTCTGAGGAGTGTCGGACCTGTACAAAATGGATGGATTACACCTGGACAGGACTGGGACTGATATCCATGGGGGTGAGGGTGGGGAGGTGGGGGGTGGGGTGCAAGCTAGAGTGGTTGGGGAGGGTTCAAACTAATATAGAAGTGGGATGGGAACCAATGTAAGGATTGATAGCTAGGGGGAATCAGGAACAAGAGAAAAAGACAGCAAGGAGAATGAGGCCAGTGAGAGGCAGAGATATCACGGGCCTGCATCAGACAAAGACACTAAAAAATAGTAGGGATGGGACAAGAAACGTTTCAAAGGACTTGACTTAAGGTTTGTACCTGAATGCACAGAGCATTCGATATAAAATGGACGAGGGAACTAAATGTATGATCTCCAAATTTGCAGATGGTACAAAGTTGGGTGTGAGGGTGAGCTGTGAGGAGGATACAGAGATGCTTCAGCGGGATTTGGACAGGCTGAGTGAGTGGGCACATGCTTGGCAGAAGCAGGATAATGTGGATAAATGTGAGGTTATCCGTATCAGTGGCGCAAACAGGAAGGCAGATTATTGTTTGATTGGGTGTAAATTGAGAGAGGTGGATATTCAGCGAGACCTTGGTGTCCTCGTGCATCAGTCGCTGAAAGTAACCGCGCAGGTACAGCCGGCAGTAAAGAAGGTGAATGGTATGTTGGCCTTCATAGCGAGAGGATTGGAGTATAGGAATAGAGATGTTTTACTGCAATTGTATCGGGCATTGGTGAGGCCACACCTGGAGTATTGTGGGCAGTTTGGGTGTCCTTATCTGAGGAAGGATGTTCTTGCTGTGGAGGGAGAGCAGCGAAGGTTTACCAGGCTGAATCCTGGATGGTGGGACTGTCCTATGAGAAGAGACTAAGTGGGTTCGGATTATACTCATTGGAGTTTAGAAAAGTGAGAGGGGATCTCATAGAAACTTACAAAATTCTAACAGGATTAGACAGGGTAGATTCAGAAAGAATGTTCCCGATGGTGGGGGAGTCCAGAACTAGGGGTCATAGTTTGAGGGTCAGGGATAAACCTTTTAGGACTGAGGTGAGGGGAATTTTCTTCACCCAGTGAGCGGTGAATCTGTGGAATTCACTCCCACAGAAAGTAGTTGAGGTCAAAACGTTGACAGAACCAATGTTCCAGCAGAAAGGGTAAATAGGGGGGTCACAAGGACTTTAAACTAGCCGATGGGGGGGACGGGAAGGGTTAAACTGCAGGAAGTACAATGGTCAGTGGGAACCAGAGCAGCAGGTCAGTGTGTGGGGAGAAGGTTAATCGGATGAACAGCCAGGGCCAGTCTAACCACGACGGAGGGGAAAGAAAACGTAAAAAATCAAAATGAAACGAGCCTGTGGGAGTGAAAGTTGGGGATGAGGCCGAGTGTTATCAGAGATTAATGAAGGAGGTCAGAATGGGTGAAAATCCTGCAAGGAAAGGCAAATCAGTACGGCATATTTAAAAACCTTGTACCTAAATGCACCCAGTAATGGGAATAAAGTCAATGAGCTGACGGCACAAATCGAGACAAATGGGTATGATTTGGTGGGGATCACTGAAACATGGTCGTACGGGGACCGGGACGGGGAGTGTAATGTCCGAGGGTGCTCAGTATTCTGAAAGGATAGACCGGATGGAACAGGAGGTGGAGTTGCTTTATTGGTTAAAGATGACATCAAGTCTGTATTAAGAAATGATATTGGCACTAAGGGCCAAGGTGTTGAATTGATCCAGGTGGAAATAAAAAACTAGGGAAAAAACTCCTTGGTAGGAGTAATTTACAGGACCCCAAGCAATACTTCCAAAGTGGGACATAGTGTAAACCAGGAAATAATGAGGGATTGTGAGAAGGCACAACAGGAATCATGGGTAATTTAAACATGCTTATTGACTGGATTAATCAAATTGGCAAGGGTAGCCTCGAGGGAGATTTCATAGAGTACGAGGGATTGTTTCTCAGAGCAATATGTTATGGAGCCAACCAGGGAGCAGGATATTTTAGATTTAGTATTATGTAACAAATAGTTATGTAACAAAGTTTGATGAATAGTCTTGTAGCCATCTGGGATGGCCACTTCCAGAATACAAAATGGACATTTGCAAAGATTGCAGGGAAAATTGGATAATGTTAAGAAAGCAAGCAGGCACAGAGCCTGTCTGCATATTGGAGCCGCAGCTCCCAGACAAGACTGAAACTGTAGGCCCATTGGCATATGGATGGCCCATCTCCAGGAACAAGGGAAGATACTTAAGTAACCGATCTGGGCCCAGACCTCGCGGCACCAGTTCCCCAAACCGAAAGCAGAAAACAAAGCAAGGCCAACGGCCACCTAGGACCCGCCCAGCCATCAGGGCACCCACCCCTTTATTGGTCAAGATCAATACGAGTGATCAAGATACGGCCCAATTGATTGGGGCCAAGTTCAAGGCCCGCCCAAAAGCGGCGAAGCCCCTCCGGGTATAAGAAGAAGGCTCCAAGAGAGAATCGCTCTCTTGAACTTGGCTCTCACAGCGGAGAGACCCGTCCACCAGCTGCACCAGAAGCAAGTAAGTCCAAGGTCAACGCTCGCTACCAGACAGACGACCGTAGCTGTTTCCCCTCTACCACTTCGACCCCAGCAGCCTCAGAACCGAACAACGGCCATTGTTCCTCTGACTGAGTGGGCGCCCGAAGCTAAGTATAGGCTTTAGCAGTAGTGATAGTTTAGTCTGTAGTATTTTGTGCATGAGTAGATATTACTGTGTGTTTGTAAATTAATAGTATTGACTTTGAACTAACTAACTGGTGTATTGGCTCTTTTAATCAGTATTCGGGTTTGAACCTTGTGGCGGCATCAAAAGATACCTGCCGACTCTAGAGCAAACATAATTAGGATTTAGGAAGGTGACCGCCATATTCAGAGCCAACCAAAGAGAGCAACAGTCTTGTAGTTAAGGATCCTCTTGGAAGGAGTGATCACAGCATGCCAAATTCAAATTTCAGAATTTCAAATTCAGATTGACCAAGAGATGACAAGAGTAGCATGTTAGAGTTAGCATTGGGTAGAGGTAATTATACAGGCCTGAGGAAAAAGTTGGCCAAGTAGACAGCTAGTTGGGCAGCACGGTAGCACAGTGGTTAGCATAGTTGCTTCACAGCTCCATGGTCCCAGGTTCGATTCCCGTCTTGGGTCACTGTCTGTGTGGAGTCTGCATGTTCTCCCCGTGTCTGCGTGGGTTTCCTCCGGGTGCTCCGGTTTCCTCCCACAGTCCAAAGATGTGCAGGTTAGGTGGACTGGCTATGCTAAATTGCCCTTGGTGTCCAAATAGGTGGGGTTATGGGGATAGGATGGAGGTGTGGGTTTTGGTAGGGTGCTCTCTCCAAGAGCTGGTACAGACGAATGGCCTCCTTCTGCACTGTAAATTCTATGATTCTGTGATTCTTTGATAGACAGGGCACAAATAATTGAGGGTCAGGCAGTTGAGGAACAATGGCGGATGTTCGGGGAGATATTAAATACCTCTGAATTAAAGTATATTCCTGAGAGGAAGGGGAATTGAAAAAGGGAGAAAAATGTTCCATGGCTAAACAAGTCAAGGAAAACATAAAAGCAAAAACTAGGGCATACCAAACTGCAAAAGCGAGTGGTAAGCTGGAGTATTGGGAGAACTTTAAGGTTCAGAAAAAGGTTCCTAAAAATAAAATCAAAAGAGCTGAGATGAACGATGAAAGGAAACGGGCAGAAAGGACCCCGTCAAACCGGCCCAAAATGACACTCTAGTGTTTCTTGGTGAATCGTGGCCAATGTCTCGAATTAACTACTCCAGAGGGAACCCTTAATATAAATTTGCCCAAACCTTTAGGATGCTTTAATTGCACCTCTGGCTCCAAAATGCCCAGCTATTTCCAACCAGGACCAGCAGACACACACTCACAAACCTAGGCTTTAACCCTTACCTCACCAAACACATATAATACAATCTATCCCTGATCCCAACATTCACCACTATGATTTCATCTAATATCGTATTAAGTACTGACCAATCATGAAACAGACTGCCAAAGAAATAACCTTGATTGAGTTATAATTAATGAATCAATATTATCACTAATCTCACTGACACACTGATGTGTAATCACTGTAGGAGGTGACAGCCTCCCTCTATCAGGAGATAAGCTGCTCAGAGAGAATGTTTCTAGGACCCTGATAATGTCCATGGGAGAATGTACAGCAGCCTTGCAAGAGTGTGGGCATTGTTGTTCAAACTCACATTGAAGGGATCCCATTCCTGTCTCAGGTACTGCAGTCGGGTAATCACCAGGAGAAGATTTTAAACAAGAGCCAGACAAATCTACCTAGCAACAGTTAGGATGAGGAAAATATGCGGTTCGTAGTTTATGGCAATAAGATCAAGGGAGCAGGAGGTGGTGTCATGGACAAAATAAGCTCAGAAATTACATGAGAGAAGACAGGAGATGTTGTCACCCACACAGGACCCAAGGGGCCGATGAGGCTCCCCGTGAGTTTCATGGAGTACAAGGCTCTCCTTGGAGGGGCGGAACCTCCTTATCAGGAGGCTGGTTTAGCACAGAACTAAAGATCTGGTTTTTAAAGCAGACCAAGGCAGGCCAGCAGCACGGTTCAATTCCCGTACCAGCCTCCCCGAACAGGCGCCGGAATGTGGCGACTAGGGGCTTTTCAGAGTAACTTCATTTGAAGCCTACTTGTGACAATAAGCGATTTTCATTTTCATTTGCATCAGTGGCAGAGGAAATCAGAGTATCTAAACCCAGCCTGAGTGTCGATGGTAGTCCCATCCGGAATCTGTGTACATTCTTTCCATATCCCTGCAAATTTTGTTCCCAACGTTTCCTGTGTGGCTGCTTCTGTGAACTCAACACTGGCGATGAGGATTAAGTGAAGCAGCAGAGGGCGCTGTTTTCTCTGTACCCAATACACCCAATATGGATCTCCGGAAGACAGTCTGTCTGCCATGATGGTGCACTAGTGCACTCAGATCCTATACCGACCAACTGGCAAACGTGTTTGCGGACATCTTTAACCTGTCCCTATTCAGTTCCGAGGACCCCACCTGCTTCAAGAAGACCACCATCATACTGGTGCTAAAGAAGAACCAGGCAACGTGCCTCAATGACTACGGTCCGGTCGTCCCGACATTTATCATTGTGAAGTGATTCGAGTTTTTTGTTTGTCTTTTCTTATTTATTTTGTGCCTAGACATAGACGAAACCCCTGTTATCCATCATTTGTCAAATCGTGTTGTCTGGGACCCAGCATCACACCCTTCCCAGTGATGTGAAAGGTTTTGCCTCAAAGATGACTGAGTGTAGCTTGGAGGTTGGGATATTCCCTCGGGGGACACGTGTTGATTCCGCACAAGGAACAAGGCCCCAGCTTGGCTGACCTTCATAACGGACAGCCCGGCGTGTCGAAGGTGAAGGTGCTTGCCCCAAGTGTGGTGTCTGGGGTTAGCCGCAGAGATTGAGAGGTTGGTCCAACAGTACGGAGTGGGCCAGGAAACTCCCTGCTCCGCCTTGACCCTGGGAGTGGCAGGTCGGCCGTGGGTGCATTTCCACACTCATTTTTCTGGCCCTTTTCAGGGGTCCATGTTCCTTCTCCTCATCGACGCGCACTCCACAGGGTGTCGTCCATGACCTCAAGAGCGACGATTGAGAAGCCCAAGCTCTCTTTTAGTTCCAGAGGAATACTCTCCGACAACAGAACACCGTTTACTAGTGCGGAGTTCGGGAATTTGATGTGTAACTGGAGTGCATGACGTACGCATTGCCCCATAACACCCCGCTTCAAAGCAGAAAGAACAAAGAACCGTACAGGAACAGGCCCTTCGGCCCTCCAAGACTGTACCAACCATGCTGCCCCTCTAGCCTAGAACCCCCGAGCCTTCCTGGGTCCGTACCCTATTCCCATCCTATTCATGTATTTGTCAAGATGCCCCTTAAACGTCACTATCGTCCCTGCTTTCACCACCTCCTCCGGTAGCGAGTTCCACTACGCTGTGTGTAAAAAACATGCCTCGTAGATCTCCTCTAAACTTTGCCCCTCGCACCTTAAACCTATGATCATTCGTAATTGACTCTTCCACCCTGGGAAAAAGCCTCTGACTATCCACTCTGTCTATGCCCCTCATAATTTTGTAGACCTCTATCAGGTCTCCCCTCAACCTCCTTCGTTCCAGTGAGAACAAACCGAGTTTATTTAACCTCTCCTCATAGCTAATGCCCTCCATACCAGGCAACATTCTGGTAAATCTCTTCTGCACCCTCTCTAAAGCCTCCACATCCTTCTGGTAGTGTGGCGACCAGAATTGAACACTATACTCCAAGTGTGGCCTAGCTAAGGTTCTATACAGCTGCAACATGACTTGCCAATTTTCAGATTCAATGCCCCGGCCAATGAAGGCAAGCATGCCGTATGCCTTCTTGACTACCTTCTCCACCTGTGTTGCCCCTTTCAGTGACCTGTGGACCTGTACATCCAGATCCCGCTGCCTGTCAATACTCTTGAGGGTTCTACCATTCACTGTGTATTCCCTACCTGCATTAGACCTTCCAAAATGCATTACCTCACATTTATCCGGATTAAACTCCATCTGCCATCTCTCCGCCCAAGTCTCCAAACAATCTAAATCCTGCTGTATCCTCAGACAGTCCTCATCGCTATCCGCAATTCCACCAACCTTTGTGTCGTCTGCAAACTTACTAATCAGACCAGTTACATTTTCCTCCAAATCATTTATATATACTACAAACAGCAAAGGTCCCAGCACTGATCCCTGCGGAACACCACTGGTCACAGCCCTCCAATCAGAAAAGCGTCTTTCCACTGCTACCCTCTGTCTTCTGTGACCTAGCCAATTCTGTATCCACCTTGCCAGCTCATCTCTGATCCTGTGTGACTTCACCTTCTGTACCAATCTGCCATGAGGGACCTTATTAAAGGCCTTACTGAAGTCCAGGTAGACAGCACCCACCCCCTCTCCTCATCAATCATCTTCGTCACTTCCTCAAAATACTCGATCAAGTCAGTGAGACACGACCTCCCCTTCGCCAAACCGTGCTGCCTCCCACTAATACGTCCATTTGCTTCCAAATGGGAGTAAATCCTGTCTCGAAGAACCCTCTCCAATAATTTCTCACCACTGTGTGAGGCTCACTGACCTGTAATTCCCTGGATTATTCTTGCTACCCTTCTTAAACAAAGGAGTGGGTGGGTTGAAAGAGCAATGCAGACGTAGAAGGGTGGCATGAGCATGCAGACCTCAGGGTCCCTTCACACACACATTGGCACACTTCCTTTTCTGTTGCTGCCCCACACTGCACAGCGCCATTGGTGTGGCACCTGCAGAACCTGTCATGGGACATCAGCCTCAAACTCACCTCAGTCTGGTGTCGCTCGATAGCAGCAGGAAGGTGCACCGCAGACAGGAGCAGCTGGGATGTTGCCCTGTCAAAACCTTTCGTACCAGGTGACGCGGTCCACGTGCGCAACATTGGAGTCGGCCAAGTGGGTTCCTGGCAGTCAGCACACCGGTCGTGTGTCGTGTGGGCTGCAGGACCGGGCATGGAAGAGGCACCGTGACCGTCCCTGGGTGAGGAGCCCTGTGATGCGCAATTCCCCTCGGTGCACCCCAGGCGGATCCAAGGCCAGCAGCGCGGGGGTCACCGTCCCAAGGGGGACTTGACGCCATGATGCAGGATGCTGAGGATTCCAACGCTGCGATGTTCAATGAGGAAGCGACAGTCGACAGCTCAGCAAAATATAAATTTCTATCAGATCCCCTCCCTCTCTTCTAAACTCTAATGAATATAACCCTAACTGACTTAGTCTCTCCTCATAGGACAGTCCCGCCTGGAATCAGCCTGGTAAACCTTCGCTGCCCTCCCTCCACAGCAACAATCTCTCCTCAGAGAAGGACACCAAACCTGCCCACAATACTCCCGGTGTGGCCTCACCAATGCCCGATATAATTGTAACACTGTTGACCGGCCGTGTCTGAGCGATACCAGTCACCGCCACTTCATATTCAAGCTGGAATACCTACATCATCAAAATCAGCGATGATCTCATTCAGAAGCTGCAGACATTCGATTCCCTGCTGATTTCCTTCAGCTTGCGAGAAGAAAGCAGTAAATTCCGGCATAGAAGCAAACAAAACTCCCACTTGATCGTGTGATTCGCAGTACAACTCCTGGAAACAGCCCAAAAAGAGAAATCAGGCCAAATATTCAGCATCATGTGAATGGTCACACAGTGTTCATAATGACACGCAACGCGTTTAGTGTCAGAATACAGCGGGATACAGCGGGGTTAGTAATAATGTACAGCAGGGTTAGTATGAATGTACAGTGGGGTTAGTATTGACCCACAACAGGGTTAAAAGGGCTGGTTTAGCACACTGGGCTAAATCGCTGGCTTTGAAAGCAGACCAAGGCAGGCCAGCAGCACGGTTCAATTCCCGTGCCAGCCTCCCCGAACAGGCGCCGGAATGTGGCGACTAGGGGCTTTTCACAGTAACTTCATTGAAGCCTACTTGTGACAATAAGCGATTTTCATTTCATTTCATTTTCATTTCAATTAATGCACAGGGGGTTTAGTATTAACAGACAGCAGGGTTAGTACTAATGCACAGGGGTTAGTGTTAACACACAGCAGGATTAGTGTTAACACACAGAGGGGTTAGTACTAATGCACAGCAGGGTTAGTATTAATACACAGCAGGGTTAGTACTAATACACAGCAGGATTAATGTTAACACACAGCAGGGGTAGTATTAACACTCTACGAGGATAGTGGTAACACACAGCCGGGTTAGTGTTAACACTCAACAGGGTTAGTATTAACAAACAGCAGGATTAGTGTTAACCCACGGTGGGGTATTGAGAGGATGGGGGACTTGTTTGTAGAGGGGGGCTTTCCGAGTATGAGGGCGCTGGAAAAGAAGTTTGCATTGGCGGGGGGAAATTCGATATCTGCAGGTGCGGGACTTTCTGCGTAGACTGGTACCAACCTTCCCACTCCTGCCGCTAAGGGGGATTCAGGATAGGGTGGTTTCTGGAGGATGGATAGGTGAGGGCAGCGTTTCTGACATTGAAAAGGAGCTTATGGGATCAGAGGAGACGCAGATTGAGGCGCTGAAGCGAAAGTGGGAGAATGAGCTGGGGGGTGAGATAGAGGAGGTCCTTTGGGCAGACGCCCTGAGTAGAGTCAACGCGACCGTAACTTGTGCCAGGCTCAGTCTGATTCAATTCAAAGTCGTGCACCGGGCTCACATGACAGTGGCCCGGATGAGCAGATTCTTTGGGGTGGAAGACAGGAGCGCAAAATGTGCAGGAGGAGCAGCGAACCATGTCCACATGTTCTGGGAATGTCCGAAGCTGAGGGGATTTTGGCAGGGGTTTGCTGATGTCATGTCCACGTGTTAAATACAAGGGTGGCGCTGGGTCCAGAGGTGGCGATTTTCAGGGTGTCGCAGGATCCGGGAATCCAGGTGGAGAAAGAGGCAGACGTTCTGGCCTTTGCCTCCCTGGTGGCTGGGAGGCGGATATTACGAGCATGGAAGGACTCAAAGCCCCCAAAATCGGAGACCTGGCTATCGGACATGGCTGGCTTTCTCTGTCTGGAGAAAATTAAGTTCGCCTTGAGAGGGTCACTGTCAGGGTTCGCCCGGAGGTGGCAACCGTTCATCGACTTCTTCGCGGAGAATTAATCATCAGCAGGGGGGGAGGTTTGGTTAGCATAGATTAGGGGGTTAGTTGATGGGGGGACCTGTGGGACCTGAGGTGGTATTTGCACTATGTTTATATTCTCATGTACATTGTTTATATTGCTGCTGTTACAATGCCAAAAAAATACCTTAATAAAATGTTTATTAAAACAAAAGCACACAGTGCAGTTAGTATTAGCACACAGCAGGATTAGTATCAACAAACAGCAGAATTTGCGTTAACACACAGCGGGACTAGTATCGTGCGGCATACAGCATGCTGGCCTTCATCGGTCACCTGTTGATTATTCTTTTGTCTACTATGTACGTACTGTGTACCGTCCCTTGGCCGCAGAAAAATACTTTTTACTGTACTTCGGTACAGGTGACAATAAATACCAGTCAATCAATCAATCAATCAAACTCTGTATCTAACCCCGTGCTGTACCTGTCCTGGGAGTGTTTGATGGGGACAGTGTAGAGGGAGCTTTACTCTGTATCTAACCCAGTGCTGTACCTGTCCTGGGAGTGTTTGATGGGGACAGTGTAGAGGGAGCTTTACTCTGTATCTAACACCGTGCTGTACCTGTCCTGGGAGTGTTTGATGGGGACAGTGTAGAGGGAGCTTTACTCTGTATCTAACCCCGTGCTGTACCTGTCCTGGGAGTGTTTGATAGGGACAGTGTAGAGGGAGCTTTACTCTGTATCTAACCCCGTGCTGTACCTGTCCTGGGAGTGTTTGATGGGGACAGTGTAGAGGGAGTTTTATTCTGTATCTAACCCCGTGCTGTACCTGTCCTGCGAGTGTTTGATGGGGCAGTGTAGAGGGAGCTTTACTCTGTATCTAACCCCGTGCTATACCTGAGCTGGGAGTGTTTGATGGGGACAGTGTAGAGGGTGCTTTACTCTGTATCTAACCCCATGCTGTACCTGTCCTGGGAGTGTTTGATGGGGACAGTGTGGAGGAAGCTTTACTCTGTATCTAACCCCCTGCTGTACCTGTCCTGGGAGTGTTTGATGGGGACAGTGTAGAGGGAGCTTTACTCTGTATCTAACCCCGTGTTGTACCTGTCCTGGGAGTGTTTGACGGGGACAGTGTAGAGGGAACTTTACTCTGTATCTAACCCCGTGCTGTACATGTCCTGGGAGTGTTTGATGGGGACAGTGTAGAGGGAGCTTTACTCTGTATCTAACCCCGTGCTGTACCTGTCCTGGGAGTGTTTGATGGGGACAGTGTAGAGGGAGCTTTACTCTGTATCTAACCCCGTGCTGTACCTGTTCTGGGAGTGTTTGATGGGGACAGTGTAGTGGGAGCTTTACTCTGTATCTAACCCCGTGCTGCACCTGTCCTGGGAGTGTTTGATGGGGACAGTGTAGAGGGAGCTTTACTCTGTATCTAACCCCGTGCTGTACTGTCCTTGGAGTGTTTGATGGGGACAGTGTAGTGGGAGCTTTGCTCTGTATCTAACCCCGTGCTGTACTTGTCCTGGGAGTGTTTGATGGGGACAGTGTAGAGGGAGCTTTACTCTGTATCTAACCCCGTGCTGTACCTGTCCTGGGAGTGTTTGATGGGGACAGTGTAGAGGGAGCTTTACTCTGTATCGAACCCCGTGCTGTACCTGTCCTGGGAGTGTTTGATGGGGACAGTGTAGAGGGAGCTTTACTCTGTATCTAACCCCGTGCTGTACCTGTCCTGGGAGTGTTTGATGGGGACAGTGTAGAGGGAGTTTTACTCTGTATCTAACCCCGTGCTGTACCTGTCCTGGGAGTGTTTGATGGGGACAGTGTAGAGGGAGCTTTACTCTGTATCTAACCCCGTGCTGTACCTGTCCTGGGAGTGTTTGACGGGGACAGTGTAGAGGGAGTTTTACTCTGTATCTAACCCCGTGCTGTACCTGTCCTGGGAGTGTTTGATGGGGACAGTGTAGAGGGAGCTTTACTCTGTATCTAACCCCGTGCTGTACCTGTCCTGGGAGTGGTTGATGGGGACAGTGTAGAGGGAGCTTTACTCTGTATCTAACCCCGTGCTGTACCTGTCCTGGGAGTGTTTGATGGGGACAGTGTAGAGGGAGCTTTACTCTGTATCTAACCCCGTGCTGTACCTGTCCTGGGAGTGTTTGATGGGGACAGTGTAGAGGGAGCTTTACTCTGTATCTAACCCCGTGCTGTACCTGTCCTGGGAGTGTTTGATGGGGACAGTGTAGAGGGAGCTTTACTCTGTATCTAACCCCGTGCTGTACCTGTCCTGGGAGTGTTTGATGGGGACAGTGTAGAGGGAGCTTTACTCTGTATCTAATCCCGTGCTGTACCTGTCCTGGGAGTGTTTGATGGGGACAGTGTAGAGGGAGCTTTACTCTGTATCTAACCCCGTGCTGTACTGTCCTTGGAGTGTTTGATGGGGACAGTGTAGTGGGAGCTTTGCTCTGTATCTAACCCCGTGCTGTACTTGTCCTGGGAGTGTTTGATGGGGACAGTGTAGAGGGAGCTTTACTCTGTATCTAACCCCGTGCTGTACCTGTCCTGGGAGTGTTTGATGGGGACAGTGTAGAGGGAGCTTTACTCTGTATCGAACCCCGTGCTGTACCTGTCCTGGGAGTGTTTGATGGGGACAGTGTAGAGGGAGCTTTACTCTGTATCGAACCCCGTGCTGTACCTGTCCTGGGAGTGTTTGATGGGGACAGTGTAGAGGGAGCTTTACTCTGTATCTAACCCCGTGCTGCACCTGTCCTGGGAGTGTTTGATGGGGACAGTGTAGAGGGAGCTTTACTCTGTATCTAACCCCGTGCTGTACTGTCCTTGGAGTGTTTGATGGGGACAGTGTAGTGGGAGCTTTACTCTGTATCTAACCCCGTGCTGTACTTGTCCTGGGAGTGTTTGATGGGGACAGTGTAGAGGGAGCTTTACTCTGTATCTAACCCCGTGCTGTACCTGTCCTGTGAGTGTTTGATGGGGACAGTGTAGAGGGAGCTTTACTCTGTATCTAACCCCGTGCTGTACTTGTCCTGGGAGTGTTTGATGGGGACAGTGTAGAGGGAGCTTTACTCTGTATCTAACCCCGTGCTGTACCTGTCCTGTGAGTGTTTGATGGGGATAGTGTAGTGGGAGCTTTACTCTGTATCTAACCCCGTGCTGTACTTGTCCTGGGAGTGTTTGATGGGGACAGTGTAGAGGGAGCTTTACTCTGTATCTAACCCCGTGCTGTACCTGTCCTGGGAGTGTTTGATGGGGACAGTGTAGAGGGAGCTTTACTCTGTATCTAACCCCGTGCTGTACCTGTCCTGGGAGTGTTTGATGGGGACAGTGTAGAGGGAGCTTTACTCTGTATCTAACCCCGTGCTGTACCTGTCCTGGGAGTGTTTGATGGGGACAGTGTAGAGGGAGCTTTATTCTGTATCTAACCCCGTGCTGTACCTGTCCTGGGAGTGTTTGATGGGGACAGTGTAGCGGGAGCTTTACTCTGTATCTAACCCCGTGCTGTACCTGTCCTGGGAGTGTGGGAGTTTGCCGTGTGTATCAGGGATTAAGAGTTTTGACTGATACTTGCTGCTGACTTTATACTGAGAGGATTGTCCTACCTCATCGTCTGGATCTTTGTCGAGGAAATGCTTTGCGATGTGACTCGGCAACATGTTGTTCATCAGGTTCTCGTTGTGTTTCCGTAGTTCCGCCATCTGCTCCATTTCCTGCCTGGCCAGCAGTCTCCACAGGAAGTCCAGTCGGGCTGTTGCCTCGATCTGTGGGCCGCAATGGAAAAAAAGTTTCATTGAAACAAAATCTTACATCAGTAAAAGTCGCCAGATTCAAAATGTTTCGAGTGTTGGTCGTGGGGGTCATCAATTATCCCCAATTTGGAAAAATTTAGCAGCATGAATTCCTGCAACGCACACAGGAGAAATATCTTGAAGACTGTGATTCCAGACATGAAGGAAGCAGTTCTGGATCTCGTTCTGGAGAATGAAGTGAGGAAGTCGATCACGTTTCAGTGGAAGTTGTTATTGAAAATATGGAAAGATGTGTCATTTGAAACATGGAAGTCTGGCAATATCTGGTCTGAGAGAAACATGAGAGGATACAGGGAAAGATCCCACAAAGGGTTAACAGCAGCTGCAAAGAGCAGGATTGTAAAATGCAGATATCCTTGGTCAAGCAGGCTTAGCAAACAAGACAAACAGGATTTTGAATGAAGCTAAAAACAATGGCTCACACCTTCGTTGAAATTAACTATCTCAGTGAGCAGCTGGAAAGGAAAGGATGAGGTTCAGTTGAATTTGGTGACAATTCTAGGTGTGAAATTTTGCTAATGCCAGTTAAATTAAGAAAACTGGAGACTATCAGTCTACGAGAAACATAATTCAAAGCCAAAATCAAAGTCAAAATTATGAACTGAGGACACAAATTGGAAAATAAAACTATAGAAATGACAGGAACCAAACCAAAATTCACACCTCTATTGAAACCAAAGCAGTTTTGAATATCACAAAGGAACTTTGAACATCACAAAGGACACAATGTAATCAGATCTATGTTGAATTAGAATGTTTAGATCAAAGATACTTTTTACAATCAAAGAAAATCAAGAGTTACTTTACAATAAAGTCATAAAAACTAGATAACTGTTAGAAAAATATATAAACCCAAAGAAAGGGGACAGCAGGCAGAACCAGAACTCAGAGACAGACGGAGAAGCAGAGAAGGAACAAGCAGCTCAGGGTCAGATTACAGTCAGCTCGGCCATAAGAAAGAGACAGGGCATAGCAGCCGAGCTAAAACGGCTAATACATCTAAGGAAGACTAGAATTTAAAGAGTAGGCAGAGTCAGATCAGAGTCAGCTCAGAGACAGCCAGCAGAGCCAGCTCTCACAGCTCGGTACATGGGAAAGATAGGACACAGCAACCGAGCTCATCAGCGAATACATCTAAAGAAGACCAGATTTTACAAAAGAAGATTGATTGTCAAGGTGGGCCTGAAGGTCCCTTCAACCAACCAGAAGGACCCAGAAGCAAGATCTTTTTCCTTTCTGTAAAGAAAGTATTTGCAGCTTTTAAAAGAAAAAATATAATAATAAAATAACTTAATTTAACCTGAAATAGTGGTTATTCCAAAGTCTACTTTACTTACTTAGCAATGCGGGACCCAGGATCCATGCTACTAAGTGGTAAGTAGATGAAATCTTCGGTGAAGGTATGGGTTATACCGGGGGATAACTTGAAAATATAGTTTGACCTGAATAGCTCCCACTGAAGTTGCATCGGAGTCGGTGAGTGAGAATCCCTGTTCACCATTTAGAATGTCGGTCCTTTTTGGTATAGGGGGACTTCTAAGAATAGTGGTGAGTTTTCACAACAAAGTGCATTCTGAAAATATTGAATGCAACAGAAAAGCTTAAGAAATAAGAGCAGGAGTCGTTCGCATAGACCCTGCTCAACATCCAAGGTGAATCAAGGTGGATTCACCAGCTCTGCTCCAGTTCCCTATGTCCCTCGATTCTCGGAGAGAATCAAAGTCTTTACCAGTCAATTGTGCACACACCCCCCCCCCCAAACAATATAAGGGGAACTGAGGGAGAAAAGTTCATGCAGTGTGTCCAGGAAAGCGTTTTGATCCAATTAGTGGCAAACCCAACGAGAGGAGATACAATTCTAGACCCAGTGTTGGAGAATGAAGAAGGGCAAAGGGCAGCTGGCGACCATATCGGGGAAAGTGATGACAATTTAGTGGACTTGGCTGGCACTGCTGTCAATCTGGAAATCCAGAAGAAAAGACCAAAAGGAGAGATCCTAAATGTACAAAGTAGACACGTCTCCTCCAGGAATAAGAGTGGTCCTGATAAATCTGGACCCTCCCCCGGTGGTCTCGAGGAATACAGGGGAAGATCACACAGAAATAGAAGGTGTACGATAGGCACTGAGAAATAAGTATTGCAGATAGTCTAGACAAATATCGGAATTACAGGGACAAAGTCAAAAAGGAAATAAGGAAATCAAAGAGAGGCCATGAAAAAAGATCGGCCAGTATAGTTAAAGAAAACCCAATGATGCTTTACCAATATATTAATGGTAAAAGGTTAGTTAAGGAAAAAGTGGGACCTATCAGAGATGAAGAGGGGAACTTGGGTGTAGATGCAGAGGCTGTGGGAAGGGTTTTAAATTAATATTTTGTCTCTGTGTTTACAAAGGAAATGGATGATGCAGATACAGTCGTCCAGGAGGAACACTGCGAGATATTGGATAGGATCCTTATAAAGAGAGAGGACGCACGCGAAGGACTGGAATCCTTGAAAGTTGCTAAGTCGCCAGGGCCAGATGGATTGTTTCCGAGGCTGCTGAAGGAGGTCAGGGAGGAGATCGCAGATGCTCTGAGGATGATTTTCCAATCCTCACTAGACACAGGGGAGGTACCGAGGGACTGGAGAAATGCAAACGTGGTCCCATTGTTTAAAAAGGGGTTGACGGAAATGCCAAACAATTATAGGCCAGTTAGTCTAACATCAATAGTGGGCAAATTACGAGAACCAATCCCAAGAGATAGGATTAACTGTCACACTGAAAGGCAGGGGCTAGTCAGGGATAGTCAGCATGGATTTGTTAAAGGGAGGTCTTATCTCACAAATTTGATCGAATTCTTTGAGGGAGTGACAAGGAGAGTTGATGAAGGTAGTGCAGTGGATGTGGTGTACATGGATTTTAGCAAGGTATTTGATAAAGTCCCACATGGCAGATTGGTCAAGAAAGTGAAAGTCAATGGGATACAGGGCAATGTGGCAAACTGGATAAAAAGTTGGCTTAGTACCAGGACACAAAGGATAATGGCCGATAGCTGTCCTTGCAATTGGAAAGTTGCTTCAAATGATGTTCCGCTGGGCCCGGTGTTGGGACCCTGACTGGGTATGTTATATATTAATGATTTGGACTGAATGTGGGGGGGGAGGGGGTGATGCACAATTGTGAAATTTGCCGAGTGGGGGACAGTGTAGAGGAGGCTACAATCTCCAGGATGATATAGGTGGATTGGTGAAGTGGACGATAAAGTGGCAGATGGAATTTAACACGGAGAAGTGTGAGGTCATATGTAAAGAGAAAGAGATTGGTAAAGAGAAATGTAGGCCCCCTACATCCAGAAACAGGGGAATCTGTAATAAGGGACAAAGAAATGGCTGAGCAATTGAATACATACTTTGGTTCTGTCTTCACAAATGAGGACACAAATCAGATCCCAGAAATGTTGGAGAATGAAAGGTTTAGTGCGAGGGAAGAACTGAGGGAGATCACATTAGTTGAGAAATGATGCTGGGAAATTGATGGGATTGAAGGCGGATAAATCCCCAGGGCCTGAGAATCTGCATCCCAGAGTCCTTAAGGAGGTGTCTCTGGAAATAGTGGATGCATTGGTGGTCATCTTCCGGGATTCTATAGACTCTGGAACTGTCCCTGCAGATTGGAGGGTAGCTCACGTAACTCCGATATTCAAAAAGGGAGGTCGAGAGAAAGCAGGGAATTATAGACCAGTGAGCCTAACATCGGTAGTGGGGAAAATTTTTGAATCCGTTATCAAGGACTTTATAGCGGAACATTTAGAAAGCAGTGGCAGGATCAGTCAGAGTCAGCATGGATTTATGAAGGGAAAATCATGCTTGACAAATCTGTTGGAATTCTTTGAAGATGTAACCAGTGCAGTTGACAAGGGGGAGCCAGTCGATGTGGTATATTTGGATTTTCAGAAGGCATTTGACAAAGTCCCGCATAAGAGACTATTGTGCAAAATTAAAGCGCATGGGATTGGGGGAAATGTATTGAGGTGGATAGAAAACTGGTTGGCGGAGAGGAAACAAAGAGTAGGAATTAATGGGTCCTTTTCAAATTGCCAGGCAGTAACCAATGGGGTTCCACAGGGATCGGTGCTGGGACCCCAGCTATTCACAATATATATTAATGTTTTGGATGAGGTAACAAAATATAACATCTCAAAGTTTGCAGATGATACCAAGTTAGGCGGGAGGGTGAATTGTGACGAGGATGCAGGGATCCTACAGCAAGATCTGGACAGGTTGGGCGAGTGGGCAAACCAATGGCAGATGCAGTATAATTTGGGTAAGTGTGAGATTGTTCACTTTGGAAGCAAAACCAGGAAGGCAGATTACTACCTGAATGGTTGTAAGTTGGGAGAGGGGAGTGTGCAGCGGGACCTGGGTGTCCTTGTGCACCAGTCGCTGAAGATAAGCATGCAGGTGCAGCAGGCGGTAAAGGAGGCTAATGGTATGTTGGCCTTCATTGCGAGAGGTTTCGAGTATAGAAGCAGGGATGTGTTGCTGCAATTGTACAGGGCCTTGGTGAGGCCACACCTGGAGTATTGTGGGCAGTTTTGGTCTCCTTCTCTGAGGAAGGATGTTCTTGCTCTCGAGGGAGTGCAGCGAAGGTTTACCAGACTGATTCCAGGGATGGCGGGACTGTCATATGAGGAGAGGTTGACTGGGTTAGGATTGTTCTCGCTGGAGTTCCGAAGAATGAGACTTATAAAATTCTAACAGGACTAGACAGAGTAGATGCAGGGAAGATGTTACCAATGATGGGTGTGTCCAGAACCAGGGGACACAGCCTGAGAATTCAGGGTAAACCATTTCGGACAGAGATAAGGAGACATTTCACCCAAAGAGTGGTGAACCTGTGGAATTCATTACCACAGGAGGTAGTTGGTGCTAAAACTTTGAATATATTCAAGAGGCGGCTGGATATAGCACTTGGGGAGAATGGGATCAAAGGCTATGGGGAGAAAGCAGGATTGGGCTATTGAGTTGGATGATCAGCTATGATTGTGATAAATGGCGGAGCAGGCTTGAAGGGCCAAAAGGCCTCCTCCTGTCTTCTATGTATCTGCGTATCTATGTATCTATGCTCTGGAGAAAGTGCAGAGGAAGTTTACAAGAATGCTGCCAGGGATAGAAAGGTGTGTCTATGAGGAGAGATTGGATAGGTTGGAGTCATTTTCCTTGACATAAAGAAGGCTGAGGGTGACTTAATGGAGGATAAAATTGTTTCTGTTGGTGGAGAATTCTAGAAGCAGGAGACATAGATTCAAGATAAGAGGCAGAAGGTGTGGAGGGGACATGAGGGAGAACATCTTTTGCACAGGATAGTGGGGAGTCTGGAATTCGCCTCCTGAGTTGGCGGTGGAGGCAGAGACCCTAAACTCTTTCAAAAGGTACCTGGATCGCCACCTTACGTTCTCTGAGCTGCAGGGTTGTGGAGCGGGTGCAGGAAGGTGGGGTTAGAAAGGGCAGCTGGGTGTCCTCGGGCCGGCAAGGACAAATGGCCTCTTTCTGTGCTGTACCTTTTCTCTGATTCTCTGATTTTAAACCGCTCTCCCCCCCCCCCCACACGGCCCCCCGGCCCAGCACCCACAGATGCAATGATTGCGGAGAGCAGTCCTCAATTACCTGGCGTCCTTGGTAAATGACTGTCACAACAAACATGAACATTAGCATGAAGGTAATTCCTCGCTGCCAATCATAATAGGCACTGAAAGCAGAGAACGAAAGACAAAAATATAATTAGATAATTCTGCCCAGTCATAAGATCGGAAATTCCCACTGCCCAAACCCAGGGGATGAGTGTTCCCCCAGGAACCCAGGCCCAGGGTGCAAGCGATCCCCCAGGAGCCCAGGCCCAGGGGGTGAGTGTTCCCCAGGAGTCCAAACCCAGGGTACAAGCGATCCCCCAGGAACCCAGGCCCAGGGGGTGAGTGTTCCCCAGGAACCCAGGCCCAGGGAGTGAGTGTTCCCCCAGGAGCCCAAACCCAGGGTGTGAATGTTCCCCAGGAGCCCAGGCCCAGGGAGTGAGTGTTCCCCCAGGAGCCCAGGCCCAGGGAGTGAGTGTTCCCCCAGGAGCCCAGGCCCAGGGAGTGAGTGTTCCCCCAGGAGCCCAGGCCCAGGGAGTGAGTGTTCCCCCAGGAGCCCAGGCCCAGGGAGTGAGTGTTCCCCCAGGAGCCCAAACCCAGGGTGTGAATGTTCCCCAGGAGCCCAGGCCCAGGGAGTGAGTGTTTCCCCACGAGCCCAGGCCCAGGGGTTGAGTGTTTCCCCAGGAACCCAGGCCCAGGGAGTGAGTGTTCCCCCAGGAACCCAGGCCCAGGGTGTGAATGTTCCCCAGGAGCCCAGGCCCAGGGAGTGAGTGTTCCCCCAGGAGCCCAGGCCCAGGGAGTGAGTGTTCCCCCAGGAGCCCAGGCCCAGGGAGTGAGTGTTCCCCCAGGAGCCCAAACCCAGGGTGTGAATGTTCCCCAGGAGCCCAGGCCCAGGGAGTGAGTGTTTCCCCACGAGCCCAGGCCCAGGGGTTGAGTGTTTCCCCAGGAACCCAGGCCCAGGGAGTGAGTGTTCCCCCAGGAACCCAGGCCCAGGGAGTGAGTGTTCACCCAGGAGCCCAGGCCCAGGGGGTGTGTGTTCCGCCAGGAGCCCAGGCCCAGGGGGTGAGTGACCCCCAGGAGCCCACATCATTATCATCCCTGCTTCCACCACCTCCTCCGGTAGCGTGTTCCAGGCACCCACTACCCTCTGTGTAAAAAACTTGCCTCGTACAACTCCTCTAAACCTTGCCCCTCTCACCTTAAACCTATGCCCTCTCAAAATTAACCCCTCGACCCTGGGAAAAAGCCTCTGACTATCCACTCTGTCTATGCCCCTCAAAATTTTGTGGACCTCTATCAGGTCGGCCCTCAACCTCCTTCATTCCAGTGAGAACAAACCAAGTTTATTCAAACTCTTCTCATAGCTAATGCCCTGCATACCAGGCAACATCCTGGTAAATCTCTTCTGCACCCTCTCTAAAGCCTCCACATCCTTCTGGTAATGTGGCGACCAGAATTGAACACTATACTCCAAGTGTGGCCTAACTAAGGTTCTATACAGCTGCAACATGACTTGCCAATTTTTATACTCAATGCCCCGGCAAATGAAGGCAAGCATGCCGTATGCCTTCTTGACTACCTTCTCCACCTGTGTTGCCCCTTTCAGTGACCTGTGGACCTGTACACCTAGATCTCTTTGACTTTCAATACTCCTGAGGGTTCTACCATTCACGGTATATTCCCTACCTGTATTAAACGTTCCAAAATGCATTACCTCACATTTGTCCGGATTAAACTCCATCTGCCATCTCTCCGCCCAAGTCTCCAGACAATCTAAATCCTGCTGTATCCTCTGACAGTCCCCATCGCTATTCGCAATTCCACCAACCTTTGTGTCGTCTGCAAACTTACTAATCAGACCAGTTACATTTTCCTCCAAATCATTTATATATATTACAAACAGCAAAGGTCCCAGCTCTGATCCCTGTGGAACACCACTGGTCACAGTCCTCCATTCAGAAAAGCACCCTTCCGTTGCTACTCTCTGCCTTCTATGGCCTAGCCAGTTCTGTATCCACCTTGCCAGCTCACCCCTGATCCCGTGTGACTTCACCTTTTGTACTAGTCTACCATGAGGGACCTTGTCAAAGGCCTTACTGAAGTCCATATAGACAACATCCACTGCCCTACCTGCATCAATCATCTTAGTGACCTCCTCGAAAAACTCTATCAAGTTAGTGAGACACGACCTCCCCTTCACAAAACCGTGCTGCCTCTCACTAATACGTCCATTTGCTTCCAAATGGGAGTAGATCCTGTCTTGAAGAATTGCCAGGCAGTCACATTGGCATGGGCAGCCAGGCACCTTAGCTCTGCCACCTGGTCGTGGAGGCTGGTAGGGGCACTGACAGGGTGCAATGCTGGAAGTGACAAGGTGCTTGGGTGCCCATGCCTGGAATCGGATCCAGGGCATTCCCTGCCCTTCAGAAGTAGGGTGAAGGAGGGGCTCGAAGATCTCGCTAAGAGGTATTTTGGGGCAGTGGGAGTGCCCAGAGGCCATGGTGGGGTGTCCGAAGGGGGTTGAGGGATTGGGACGGCAATGAAACCCCGATATCTCCCTGCCCTGACAAGCTGTGTTCGTCAGTGCAGGAAGTGAGGTAAGTGCATCCTTGGCAGGGCATTCCCCACCGAGGCAGTCACCACGAATGACCTCACTATACACACCAAAAACAGGACGCGTAAATCACCTCCTACATACTTTTTCAAATAAGGAGACCCAAACTGTACACAATTTTACCAACTTTTACAGATGCACCATAGAAAGCATCCTATCGGGCTGCATCACAGCCTGGTATGGCAACTGCTCGGCCCAGGACCGCAAGAAACTTCAGAGAGTCGTGAACACCGCCCAGTCCATCACACAAACCTGCCTCCCATCCATTGACTCCATCTACACCTCCCGCTGTCTGGGGAAAGCGGGCAGTATAATCAAAGATCCCTCCCACCCGGCTTACTCACTCTTCCAACTTCTTCCATCGGGCAGGAGATACAGAAGTCTGAGAACACGCACGAACAGACTCAAAAACAGCTTCTTCCCCACTGTCACCAGACTCCTAAATGACCCTCTTATGGACTGACCTCATTAACACTACACCCTGTATGCTTCATCCGATGCCGGTGTTATGTAGTTACATTGTGTACCTTGTGTTACCCTATTATGTATTTTCTTTTATTCCCTTTTATTCCCATGTACTTAATGATCTGTTGAGCTGCTCACAGAAAAATACTTTTCACTGTACCTCGGTACACGTGACAATAAACAAATCCAATCCAATATTCTAAATGTGGTCTCACCAAGGCCCTGTACAACTGCAGTAAAACGTCACCGCTTCAATATTCCATTCCCCTTGCACTCAATGTCAACATTTCATTTATGTTCCATCATTTGTTGTGCCTGGTTAGACCCCACTCGGAGTCACTGGGAGCAGTTTGGTCTCCACACCGGAGGAAGGACTTGGCGGGAGAGGAACGTAGGTTTATAGAAATGATACCTGGACTACAGGGGTTGAGTTACGAGGAGAGATTACACAAATTAGACATGTTTTCGCTAGAATTTGGAAGGTTAAGGGATGATCTGATTGAAACATTCACGATATTAACAGGGAAAGACAAGGTCGATAAAGATAAACTATTCCCACTGGTTGGAGATTCTAAAACTAGGGGCATCGTCTAAAAATTAGGGCCAGACCGTTCAGGAGAGATGTTGGGAAGAGCTTCTTCACTCAAAGGGTGGTAGAGGTTGGGAACTCTCTCCCACACAGCAGCTGAAGCAAGAACAGTTGTTAATTTTAAATCAGAGATGGATAGATTTTTGTTCAGCAAAGATATTAAGGGATATGGGCCCAAGGCAGGAGTATGGAGTTAGGCCACAGGTCAGACATGATCTAATTGAATGGTGGGACAGGCTCGAGGGGCTGAATGGCCTGCTCCTATGTACCTGCATACTTATATTTTATGATTGATGCTCAGCACCAGGAAACCCACATTTACCTGTACCATGGAGTTCTGTAATATCTCCCCCTGTACCATGGAGTTCTGTAATATCTCCATCTGCACCATGGAGTTCTGTAATATCTCCCCCTGTACCATGGAGTTCTGTAATATCTCCCCCTGTACAATGGAGTTCTGTAATATCTCCCCCTGTACAATGGAGTTCTGTAATATCTCCACCTGTACCATGGAGTTCTGTAATATCTCCATCTGCACCATGGAGTTCTGTAATATCTCCACCTGTACCATGGAGTTCTGTAATATCTCCCCCTGTACAATGGAGTTCTGTAATATCTCCACCTGTACCATGGAGTTCTGTAATATCTCCATCTGTACCATGGAGTTCTGTAATATCTCCCCCAGTACCATGGAGTTATGTAATATCTCCCCTTGTACCATGGAGTTCTGTAATATCTCCCCCTGTACAATGGAGTTCTGTAATATCTCCACCTGTACCATGGAGTTCTGTAATATCTCCCCCTGTACCATGGAGTTCTGTAATATCTCCCCCTGTACAATGGAGTTCTGTAATATCTCCACCTGCACCATGGAGTTCTGTAATATCTCCACCTGTACCATGGAGTTCTGTAATATCTCCATCTGTACCATGGAGTTCTGTAATATCTCCCCCTGTACCATGGAGTTCTGTAACATCTCCATCTGTACCATGGAGTTCTGTAATATCTCCCCCTGTACAATGGAGTTCTGTAATATCTCCACCTGCACCATGGAGTTCTGTAATATCTCCCCCTGTACAATGGAGTTCTGTAATATCTCCACCTGTACCATGGAGTTCTGTAATATCTCCCCCTGTACAATGGAGTTCTGTAATATCTCCACCTGTACCATGGAGTTCTGTAATATCTCCATCTGTACCATGGAGTTCTGTAATATCTCCCCCTGTACAATGGAGTTCTGTAATATCTCCCCCTGTACCATGGAGTTCTGTAATATCTCCCCCTGTACAATGGAGTTCTGTAACATCTCCATCTGTACCATGGAGTTCTGTAATATCTCCATCTGTACCATGGAGTTCTGTAATATCTCCCCCTGTACCATGGAGTTCTGTAATATCTCCCCCTGTACCATGGAGTTCTGTAATATCTCCCCCTGTACCATGGAGTTCTGTAATATCTCCCCCTGTACCATGGAGTTCTGTAATATCTCTCCATTTAACTAGTAAACTGTTTTATGATTCTTCCTGTCAAAGTGCACAAGTTCACATTTTTCCACCATCTGCCAAATTTCTGCCCACCTATTTAGCCTGTCGCTATCGCTTTGCTGACTGTCTATCTCCTCTCAAAAACTTACTTTTATACCTATCTTAATGATGTCATCAGCAAATTCAGCGACCACACATTTGGTGCCTTCGCCTGAATCACTGATGTAGACTGTAAATAGTTCCAGCATCGGTCCCGATGGTACTCCACTAGTTACAGCCAACATGAAAAAGATCCATTTATCACCAGGGGCAAAATTCTCCATCCCGTCCCGCCACATTCCTGCCCCGACCCGCCGGCGGGAGTCCCCGTTACACCGGCTGGTCAATGGGGTTTCCCATTGTGGGGCGTCGGGAAACCCCCGGGCGCCGGCAAAACGGAGACTCCCGCCGGCGGAGAATGACGCCCCAGTTTCCTTTCGCAAATCGGTCCTTTATCCATGCTAATATCTTACCCCCACACCATGGGCGAGATTCTCCCCTCCCCGGCGGGGCAGGGGTTCCCGGCGGGATGGAGTGTTGGGAACCACTCCGGCATCGGGCCGCCCCAAAGGTGCGGATTCCTCCACACCTTTAGGGGCTAGGCCCTCCCCGGAGTGGTTGGCGCCCCGCCAGCTGGCGTGGAAGGCCTTTGGCGCCACGCCTGCCGGGGCTGAAGGGACTCCGCCGGCCGGCAGGAGTCCACGCATGCACGGGCGCGTCAGCGGCTGCTGACGTCATCCCCACGCATGCGTGAGGGGGGGGGGGGGTCGCCTACGCGCGGCCATCGCAGACGCCTACACAGCCGACACATAGGAAAAGAGTGCCCTCACGGCACAGGCCCGCCCGTGGATCGGTGGGCCCCGATCGTGGGCCAGGCCACCTTGGGGGCACGCCCCAGGGTGGCTTCGCCCCCCCCGCTCCCCGCAGGACCCCGGAGCCCGCCCCCGGAGCCTGCCCCCCGCCGGTAAGGGACCTGATTCAATCTACGCCGCCGGAACCGGCATAGGAGCAGCGGGACTTCGGCCCATCGCGGGCCGGAGAATCGCCGGGGGGGGGAGGGGGGGCCCCGCCGACCGGCGCGATTCCCGCCCCCGCCGAATCTCCGGTGCCAGAGAATTCGGCGGCCGGCAGGGGTGGGATTCACACCGCCCCCCCCGGCAATTCTCCGACCCGGCGGGGGGTTGGAGAATCCCACCCCATGTTTTCTTGCCTTGTGTCATAACGTCATCAAATACACAGATATTCGTTGGGAGCACTGGGCCATTCAGCCTTTCGACCCTACTGCACCTTTTGCCTTTTGGAAGTCCAAGTACACCACATCCACAGATTCCCCTTTCCCCTGATGATGATTGTTTTAAGTTCCTCACACCTTTTCATGTCTTGATTTTCAAGTGTTTTTGGGAAGTTTTCAAATTCTTCTCCAGTGAACAGACACATCATCCCTGTCCAACGCCTCTGCTATTTCTTTGCTTCCCATTTCAAATTCCCCAGAATCACTCTCCAGAGGAGCACCATGATCTTCAGTTACTCTTTTCGAGTCGGAGGATGGGATTCTCCAACAATGGGGTTATGTCTCCACGCCCCTGAGAAAACGGGCCTAAATCACTGCGGACGTTATTCCAGAAAGTCTGGAGTGATCCTCCGTTTTGAAGGGGGCTTGCAGGACCCTGGAGTACTCCACGCAGCTGCGACTGCCGATATAGGGCCCTGCACATCTGGCCGTGGGTCCGCGCATGCGTGCGGCGGCCGCCTGCGGGGCCACCCCACGCGACATGGCGGACCCCACAGTGGCTGGCCCCAAAGAAATAGACCCCCCCCCCAGTTTGTGCGTGCCCGCCGATCAGTGGTCCCCGATCACGAGCCTGGCCATCGTGGAGGCCCCCCCCTCCGGTGACAGATCCCCCCAACCCCCACTGAGTCCGCAGCCACCACTCCGAGCTCCCGCCGGGCGGAACCATGCGTGAACCACGCCGGTGGGAACTTGGCCAGTTGCCGGCGCAGAATTGCCGTGGGGGCCTCTTTGACCGGCCCCGACCGGCGCCGTGTCGACCGCGCACGCGCAACTGGCGGCGTTCTCCGGTCGCCGGAGAGTAGCGGGACGGTGTCAGACCCGTTTGCAGGTCTTCCGCCCCATTCTCCGCCCCCGCGCCGAGCGCGATTTCGGCGGGGAGACTCGGAGAATCCCGGCCTGAGAGTCACGGAGCACAGAAAGAGGCCCTTCGGCCCATCGTGACTGTGCCGGCCATCAAGCACCGATCTATTCTATCCCATTTTCCAACACTTGAACATTTTCTCGCATCACTGAACACCAGCTTCCAGTCACAAAACAAACTCCGACCTACATATTTAGTCACCTCCTAGAAAGATTCAATCACATTTGTTCGACGTGACCCCCCCCCGACAAAGCCACACTGATTATTCTTGATTAATCCTTGCCTCCAGATTAAATCTATCCCTCAGAAACCTTTCCTCTAATTTCCCCACCACTGATGTCAGACTCACAGTAAGAAGTCTTACAACACCAGGTTAAAGTCCAACAGGTTTGTTTCGAATCACTAGCTTTCGGAGCGCAGCTCCTTCCTCAGGTGAATCACCCGAGGAAGGAGCTGCGCTCCGAAAGCTAGTGTTCGAAACAAAGCTGTTGGACTTTAAGCTGGTGTTGTAAGACTTCTTACTGTGCCCACCCCAGTCCAACGCCACCATCACCACATCATCGTTAGACTCACTGGTCTGTAATGACCTGGTTTTTCCACACCTCCCTTCGTGAATAATTAGCTGTCCTCCAATCCTCTGACACCTCACCTGTGACCAGAAAGGATGTGAAAATTAGGCCCTGCAATCACCTCTCTTTCCTCACACAGCAGCCGAGGATACATCTTATCTGGGCCTGGGGATTTATCCACTTTTAAACCTGCTAAAACCGCTAACACCAACTCCGTCTCAATGCCGATCAAGTATATCACAGCCCCACTCCCTGATTTCTGCACCTACATCGCCTCCTCCAGAGTGAACACAGTGGCAAAATACTCAGTTAATACCTCACCTTCATCTTTTGGTTCCACGCACAGGTTGCCACTTTGAACCCTACTGGGCCACACTCTCTGGTCACCCTCTTACCCTTAATATCTTTATAAATCACCTTCGGATTTTCCTTTAGTTTCTCTGGCAGTGTGTTTTCATGCCCCTCTTCACTCATCTGATTTTTTTTTAAAGCACCCACCCCCCCCGAGCTTTCTGTACTCCTCCAAGGCATCAACGTCTTTTAGTCCCCTGTATCAGCCAAAGCCTCCCTTTTTTTCCTGATCCAATCCTGTATTTCTCTGGACGTCCAGGGTTCCCTGGACTTTGTGGTTTCGCCCTTTACCTTGACGGGAACTTTGTCCTCTCTCCACGTCCATTTTGAATAACTCCCACTGCTCTGATGTAGATTTTCCTACACGTTCTCGAGTCGATCTCCTCTGGCGGCAGTCCCTCAGGGTCGAGGGTGATTCGCTTCCCCCTCGGGTGGGTGGGTTCTGCGGTGACGGAATAGTCCAATCCTGGGTCTGCAGACTCTGCCAGAGGTTTGGTGAGGTGGGTGGGTGGAACGCTCTGGGGTCTGCGCTCTCCTTCTGCTGTTGACACTTGGCCTCCGTGCACTCCACCCTCTGACGCTCGAGGTGATTGGGGCCTTCGCGGGAGGGTATTTCTCCAGTTGGTGCGTTCTGAGGCCGTCGATTCCCGCTTGTCGATGGGGATAATGCTTTTATTTAGGGAGCCTTTCAGAGTGTCTTTGTAGCGTTTCCTCTGCCCTCCTCGTGATTGCAGAGCTTGGAGTAGAGCACTTATTCTGGGAGTCTTGTGTAGAAATGCGGACAATGTGGCCCCGCCCATCACAGCGAGTCGAGGGTGGCCTGTGCCTCGATCCTGGGCTGTTGGCCAGGGAGAGGACAGTCACGTTGGTACGCCTGTCCTGACAGTGGATTTGCAGGATTTTGCCAAGGCGACGTTGGCGATATCTCTCCAGGAATGTGAGGTGTCTGCTGTACATTGTCCATGTTTCAGATGCATTCAGGAGGGTGGGGACCTCGGCTGCTCTGTAGACCATGAGCTTGGTGCTGGGTTTGGAGCCTCGGTCTTCGAATACTCTGCTCCTCAGGCAACCGAAGACTGCGCTGGCACATTGGAGTCGATGCTGGATTTCATCGTCAATGTCTGCTCGCACTGAGAGGAGGCTCCTGATGGATGAGAAATGATCCACATTGTCCAGGGACTCGCCGTGGACCCTGATGGTCGGGGGGGCAGTTTCGTGCGGCAGGAGCCGGCTGGTAGAGAACCTTTGTTTTCCGGATGTTTAATGTGGTGCCCATTCTCTCAGATGCCTCGGTGAATGCATCAACGATGGTTTGTAGCCCGGCCTTGTGCGCACACACAGGCGTCGTCTGCTTCCTGCAGCTCGATGACAGGCAGGGTGGTCTCGGTTCTGGTCTGGAGGTGTCGGAGGTTGAACAGTTTCCCGCTTGTCCGGTAGGCTAGCTCCATTGCAGCGGGAGCTTCAGGGTGACGGGGTGGAGTGTTGTTGTGAGGAAGATGGGGGTGAACGTTGGTGCGATGGGGCGGCCTGTTTTACCCCAGTTTGCACACGTATCGGGCCTGTGGTGGTCTGTTGGTGAGGACTGTTATGCTCTGTGTTGTGGCCGTAGTACAGATGCACACAGAGCATCTACTTCTTTGACTAGCAAGATAATTTCTGAACAAAATTAACATGTGGAAAGATATCTAACAAACTGTAATACAAACGGTAACTAATAAATTAATTCAGTGAAGGCTGAGCGGGTGGGTAAAGTTTGCAAATAGACTCAGACTGTTTTCATTAGAAAGACGGAGGTTGAGGGGTGACCTGATAGAGGTCGACAAGATTATGAGGGGCATGGATAGAGTGGATGGGCAGGCACTCTTTCCCAGGGTGGAGGGGTCAGTCACTAGGGGGCATAGGTTTAAGGTCCGTGGGGCAAAGTTTAGAGGAGATGTGCGAGGCAGGTTTTTACACAGAGGGTGGTGAGTGCCTGGAACGCGTTGTCAGGGGAGGTTGTGGAAACAGATACATTAACGGCGTTCAAAAGGCATCTTGACAAACACATGGACAGGACGGGGATAGAGGGACACGGCACAAGGAAGTGCTGAGAGTTTTGGCCAAGGGTGGTATCATGACCGGTACAGGCTGAAGGGCCTGTTCTTGTGCTGTATTGTTCTTTGTTCTTTGTTTTCCTGGGACTACTTCTAATGTGACTGTCCTCTAGTACGACTCACTACCAACTGCCGAATCTCTCCAGTCACATGGTGGACCTATATCGCCACCTGCTGGTTGTAGTTGTACCGATAACTATATATATTGATATGCACATGCAGATCACCACATTGCCCTTCCTTCAGAAGTGTTGACATTTACACATGTAACTGTGCTTCACCAAACATGACATGCACAATGCTTCCAAACATGTAACTGTACGCGGTTCACTACAGGTTCAGTCTGTCAGGTTTACGACGTAATCTGGTTGCCCGCCTGAGCAGTGGCGGAGTCGGCGATTGTGTTTCACCTTCATTTGCCGTTGGTGTTCCTGCTTGTTCGGTATTTATTGCTGCGGATGTTTCTCTGAGTGCTGGCTCTGATTGGTGGTCTGTATCCTCTTCAACTGTTTTGGGATTACATACCAGCTCTTCTGTTGGACAAAACGAAGGGACGTTGAACTTTGCACAGCGCTCTTCGGTTTCTCCGCAAGACCGAGCCACCCTCAGTGATGATGAGAAACGGATGTGGACCTGCCGGTTGCAGTACCTTTGCAAGCCTTGCCCATCCGTTTCCATTGGCATCCTCCAGCCTAACTGTGTCACCTGGATGTACTGGCTGGAGCTTCCTGGCCAATCTGTCGTCGAACCCCTTCTGCCTCCTTTTCTGAAGAAGCAGCTTCCGCTCCGTTCCTCGATCCACGGGGTGAGCTGTGATGGAAGGCAGGGTGGTCCGTAGCTGCCTGTTCATCAGCAGCTGTGCTGGTGACAGCCCATTGATGAGTGGCCAGAGCGATAGGCCAAAGGTGGCAGGTCCATGTCCGACTGGCTGCCAATGGCTTTCTACAGTCAGATTCACTGGCAGTGCTACCTCCGGATAATTAGAGATGCAGTCGATGACCAAAAGGTCTCTTCCATTGACGTGGGACAGGTCCATGCCCACCTTCTGCCAAGGGGTTGTGATAATTTCACCCATGTCCATCGGCTCTTTGCTCTGCCCGCACTGGAACTTCTGACAAGTGTCACAGCTATTAACCATGGCCGCAATGTCTTGGGTGCTGCCGGGCCAATAAACTGTATCCCTGGCCCGCGCTTGCACTTTTCAATGTCCAGGTGCCTTTCATGGAGCTTCTTGAGAATGAGTGTCCTCCAGGAATGTGGACCCACAATCCTGCGCTGTCACTGTGCAAATCCATTCACCCCACTCAGCTCTGCCCTCACATTGTAATAACCCGATCAGGAACCCTTAGGCCCTCCCTCGTGGAGATACTTTATTGCGCGTTGTCGGACTGTGGCGGTTTCTTCCTTTATTAGACCCGACTTATCATCAGAGTCTGGAAGATTACGTGACGAGATCACCAAGGACTTGCACGTCCTCATCAACCAGGCGTACCTCGTTAATGCCCGTGGCTCGGGAAGCACATCCGTGACAATGAAATGCTTGCCTGGTGTGTAGATCAGCTCAAAAGCATAGCGTTGGAGCTTCTTCATCACACGCTGGATTCTCGGGGACGTTTCACACAATTGAGACGAGTAGCCTGTGGTCAGTCTCCACAAGAAATGTCGGAAGACCATTCACATAAACATGGAATTTGTCCAAACCACTGACTAACCCGAGGCATTCTTTCTCGATGTGTGCAGACCTGTGCTCCGTCTCCGCCAGTGCGTATGCCACAGGCAGCAAGCTGTCGTCTGCGCTCTACTGCAGTACCATCGCTCCCAGGCCAACATCGGCTGCAGTTTTGATCTTTATCGCAGCGTCAAAAATCGCTCGCACTGGCACTGTGGACAACGAGATGGATAATGCCTGCCACTCCTGCTCACGTCTGGGAGGTCATTGGAACACTATGTCCTTTCTATCATATCTCGGAGGTGAGAGGTTTTAGATTCCAGGTTGGGAATAAACTTGCCAACCAAGTTGATCATCTCCAGTATCCGGAGAATGCCTTTTTTATCTGTGAGATGTGGCATCGTCAAAATAGCCTTTACCTCCTCATTATCTAACTGCACACCTTGTAGAGCCTGTCTCACAAGAAGGTGGTGCTGTCAACCCCAATTTGACATTCTGCTTTATTAAGCTTCAGGCCATTTTCCTTTTATGACCCTAATCAGCCCGTCACTGCCTTTTACCATTTATAGGCCAATGAAAGATTTTGGCATTCTCCTTTGTGTGGGCTGCTCTCTAGTGAGTGTTTTCACCTGACCTCTGAACCTTCCGAATTCCTCTGTTACCAATTGTATTTTCTATGCGTCACCAGCCACAGGCACACTCTTCCTTACCAATCTTAATTTCTATCTCAAAGGACAATCCTCGTTTATTCAACCTCTCCTCATAGCCAACACCCTCGAGACCAGGCAACATCCTGGTGAACCTTCTTTGCACTCACTGCAAAGCTTCCCCGTCCTTCTGACAATGTTGTGACCAGAACCGCACGCAATACTCCGAATGCAGCCTCTCCACCTGCCACATAATGTCCGAACTCCTGTACTCCGAACGGCTGATGAAGGCAAGCATGCCATATGCCTTCTTAATCACCTTGGCCATCTGTGTTGCCACTTTTAGGGAATTGTGGACCTGCACGCCCAGATCCCTCTGTATGTTTTTTTAAAAAAAAATTTTTATTAAAGGTTTTCATAAAATATCAATAACAAAATGAGAAAAAAAAGAACCCAACAGGGTTAAGTACAAAACACAATCTAAAACAGCAACCCCCCAAACCCCTCCCCCCCGTACCTAAATAATAAATTAACATTAACACCCTGACTTAAGACAACAGGTGTATACACCCCCTCAGACCCTTCCAGTGTAAATAACATAAACAAAAATAAAGTAACCCCCCCACGAGCTGCTGCTGCCATTGACCAATGTCTAGCGTTCTGCCAGAAAGTCTAAGAACAGTTCCCACTGCCTAAAGAACCCTTGTACCGACCCTCTCAAGGTGAATTTCACCCTCACCAATTTAATGAACACTGCCATATCGCTGATCCAGGATTCCACGCTTGGGGGCCTCGCATCTTTCCACTGAAGAAGAATCCTTCGCCGGGCTACCAGGGATGCAGAGGCCAGAATTCCGGCCTCTTTCGCATCCTGCACTCCCGGCTCCTGTGCCACCCCAAATATTGCGAGCCCCCAGCCCGGTTTGACCCTGGATCCTACCACCCTCGACACCATCCTCGCTACGCCCTTCCAAAATTCCTCCAGCGCTGGGCGTGCCCAGAACATATGGGTGTGATTTGCTGGGCTCCCTGAGCACCTAACACACCTGTCCTCACCCCCAGAAAACCGACTCATCCTTGTCCCGGTCATGTGTGCCCTGTGCAGCACCTTAAACTGTGTGAGGCTGAGCCTCGCGCACAAAGAGGAAGAGTTCACCCTCCCCAGGGCATATGCCCACGTCCCTTCCTCAATTTCCTCTCCCAACTCCTCCTTCCACTTACCTTTCAACTCCACCACCGAGGCCTCCTCCTCCTCCTGCATCACCTGGTAAGTTTCTAAGATTTTCCCCACTCCCACCCACCCCCCCCGAGAGCACCCTGTCCTGTACTGTGTGTGGCCGTAGCCGCGGGAATTCCACCACCTGCCGCCTGGCAAACGCCCTTACCTGTAAGTACCTGAAGGTGTTCCCCGGGGGGAGCCCGTACTTCTCCTCCAGCTCACCCAAGCTCGCGAACTTCCCGTCCACAAACAGGTCCCCCAACTTTCGTATCCCTGCCCTGTGCCACCCCAAAAACACTCCATCTGTTCTTCCTGGGGCGAACCGGTGGTTCCCCGTATTGGGGTCCAAGCCGAGGCCCCAACATCCCCCCTATGCCGCATCCACTGCCCTCAAATTTTGAGGGCCGCCACCACCACCGGGCTCGTGGTATACCTCCTTGGAGGGAGTGGCAGCGGCGCCGTTGCCAGCGCCCCCAGACTCGTACGCACACAAGACGCTGTCTCCAGCCTCTTACATGAAAGTCCCCTCCCCCTCCGTCACCCACTTGGGCACCATCGTCGCATTGGCGGCCCAGTAGTACCCACAGAGGTTGGGCAGCGCCAGTCCCCCCCCTATCTCTACTCTGCTCCAGGAACACCCTTCTCACCCTCGGAGTCCCTCGCGCCCACACAAACCCCATTATACTCCTGTTAACCCGCCTGAAAAAAGCCTTCGGGATAAACACGGGGAGGCGCTGGAACAGGAACAAAAACCTTGGGAGCACCGTCATTTTGATTGACTGCACCCTACCCGCCAGGGACAGCGGCAACACGTCCCACCTCTTGAACTCCTCCTCCATTTGCTCCACCAGCCTTGTAAAGTTAAGCCTATGCAGGGCCCCCCAGCTCGTGGCCACCTGGACCCCCAAATATCTGAAGCCCCTCTCCGCCCTTTTTAGTGGGAGCTCGCCAATCCCCCTCTCCTGGTCCCCTGGATGAACTACGAACAGCTCGCTCTTCCCCATGTTGAGCTTGTACCCCGAAAAGTCCCCGAATTCCCTAAGCATCCTCATTACCTCTGGCATTCCTCCCACCGGGTCCGCCACATACAGCAGCAGGTCGTCCGCATAAAGCGACACCTTGTGCTCCTCCCCACCCCGCACCAACCCCCTCCAGTTCCTCGACTCTCTCAGTGCCATAGCCAGGGGTTCAATCGCCAGTGCGAAGAGCAGGGGGGACAGGGGACACCCCTGTCTCAACCCTCGGTGCAACCGAAAGTACTCGGACCTCCTCCTGTTTGTGGCTACACTCGCCATCGGGACCTCATACAACAGCCTAACCCATCTGACAAACCCCTCCCCAAACCCGAACCTCTTCAGCACCTCCCACAAGTATCCCCACTCTACCCTATCGAAGGCTTTCTCAGCGTCCATCGCCACCACTATCTCCGCCTCCCCCTCCCTCGCCGGCATCATGATAACATTCAAAAGCCTCCGCAAATTCGGCCTGGAGGCTGCACCTCTTCCTCAACAATCCTTCCTCGGGCACCTCCGCATACCTCCTGTCTACCCTCACCATCTCCCCCACCAGCCTCTCCCTCTCCCCCCGCTCCCTCCGCTCCCTGTGGGCCCTGATGGAGATCAGCTCTCCCCTCACCACCGCCTTCAGTGCCTCCCATACCATCCCCAGTCGGACCTCCCCATTGTCGTTGGTCTCCAAGTTCCTCTCTATACTTCCTCGGACCCGCTCGCTCACCTCCTCGTCCGCCAACAGCCCCACCTCCAAGCGCCACAGCGGTGGCGTGGTCCGAAATGGCTATTGCCGAATACTCGGTATCCTCTACTCTCGCTATCAGCGCCCTACTCAAAATGAAAAAGTCGATTCGAGAATAAGCCTTATGGACATGTGAGAAGAATGAAAATTCCCTCGCCCCCGGCCTTGCAAATCTCCAAGGGTCCACCCCTCCCATCTGGTCCATAAACCCCCTCAACACTCTAGCTGCCGCCGGCTTCCTACCCGTCCTAGACCTGGAGCGATCCAGTGCTGGATCCAGCACCGTGTTAAAGTCACCCCCCCATTATCAGGCCCCCCACTTCCAAGTCTGGGATCTGACCCAACATACGCCGCATAAAACCCGCATCGTCCCAGTTCGGAGCAAACACATTGACCAGTACCACCCTCTCTCCCTGCAGCTTACCACTTACCATTACGTACCTACCGCCATTATCTGCCACAATGCTCGACGCCTCGAATAACACCTTCTTTCCCACCAAGATCGCCACCCCCCGATTTTTGGCATCCAGCCCCGAGTGAAACACCTGACCTACCCACCCTTTCCTCAGTCTTACCTGGTCTGCCACCTTCAGGTGTCTCTCCTGGAGCATAACCACATCCGCCTTGAGACCCTTCAGGTGCGCGAACACGTGGGCCCGCTTAACCGGCCCATTCAGTCACCTTACATTCCAGGTTATCAGCCGGATCAGGGGGCTACCCGCCCCCCTCCCCCGCCGACTAGCCATAACCCCTCCTCGGCCAGCCACGCGCCCGCATCCCACACCCGGCCCGTTCCCCACGGCGGCATACCCCTGTCTCAACCCCCCCCACTCGCTCCAGCTCCTCCTTGACCATAGCATCAGCAACTCGATCACCCCCCCCCCCCACCTAGGACCCATCCTAGCTGATTTACTCCCCCCATTGCACTTCCGCAAGTCAGCTGACTCCTGCTGACCCCGGCCACTCCCGCCTCTCCTTCGACTCCTCCCATTGTGTGGCACACCCTCCTCTCCCGTCCCCATCCATAGGCTCTCCCCCTCCCCCTTCCGTTCTAAGCGCGGGAAACAACCCTCGCTTCCCCCCCCCCCCCCCCCGGCCCCCCCCCCCCCCCCCCCCCAGTCCTCAGCGCGGGAAAAAGCCCGCGCTTTCCACCTGCCCGGCCCCGCCACCTCTGATGCAGCTCCTTTTACAGGCCCGGTCCCCTCACCCCCGACTCGGGCCTCCCCCTCCACCGCGGGGCCCCATCTCACCGCCGTCCACCCCCCCTGTTCCGTTTATACCTACCCCCCTCCAAGAGCCCCCCCGACCAACCCAACCAAAACAGTGCCCAACCCACCCCATCCACCCAAACCGACCTGGAAGAGATAAACACAGAGAAAAAGAAATCCGGAGCAATGCAAAGGCCTCCCCCCCTCGAAAATAAATAAACATAACATATCCACCGCAGTCCGCAATCGCCCATCCCGACCCTCAATCTGTGTCCAACTTCTCGGCCTGAACAAAGGCCCACGCCTCCTCCGGAGACTCAAAATAATGGTGCCGGTCCTTGTAGGTGACCCACAGTCGCGCCGGCTGCAACATGCCAAACTTCACCCCCTTCCTGTGCAGCACCGCCTTCGTCCGGTTGTACCCGGCCCTCCTCTTCGCCACCTCCGCACTCCAGTCCTGGTATATCCGAACCTCCGCGTTCTCCTACCTGCTGCTCCTCTCCTTCTTGGCCCACCTGAGCTCACACTCCCGATCGACGAACCGATGGAACCGCACCAGCACCGCCCACGGAGGCTCGTTAGCCTTGGGCCCCCCCGCCAGCACTCTATGGGCCCCTTCCAGCTCCAGGGGCCCCTGGAAGGACCCGCTCCCATCAGCGAGTTTAACATGGTGACCACATAGGCCCCCATGTCCGGCCCCTCCAGAACCTCCGAGAGGCCCAGAATCCGCAGATTCTTCCGCCTCGACCGATTCTCCATCTCCTCGAACCGCTCCTGCCATTTCTTGTGGAGCGCCTCGTGCGCCTCCACCTTTACCGCCAGGCCCAAGATCTCGTCCTCATTGTCGGAGACCTTTTGTCGAGCCTCGCGGATCGCCACCCCCTGGGTCGTCTGTGCCTCCAGCAGCTTATCAATAGACGCCTTCATCGGCTCTCGCAGGTCCGTTTTAATCTCTCTGAAGCAGCGCTGGATACCCTCCTGCTGCTCCTCCGCCCACTGCATCCACGCTGCCTGGTCTCCGCCCGCCGCCATTTTGTTCTTCTTCCCTTGCATCTTCTTCGGGTCCACCACCACCTTTTTTGTCGCCCCGCTCCTAGTTGAAGCCATATACTGACGGGGAGCTATTATAAACACCTTCCCACACCGGGAAACGTCGAAAAAGGTCCGTTGGGGGCCAGAAAAAAGCCCTCACGTCCGTTTTTGCGGGAGCCGCTGAATGTGCGACTTAGCTCCGCATAGCCGCAACCGGAAGTCCGATCCCTCTGTATGTTAATATTCCTAAGGATTCTGCCATTTACAGTATAATTCATACCTAGATTTGATCCTCCAAATTGCATCACCTCGCATTTGTCCGGATTAAACTCCCACCTGGCATTTCTGTGCCCAAGTCTCCAATCTATCTATATCCTGTTGTGTCCTCTGACAATCCTCGGCACGATCAGCAACTCCACCAATCTTCGTGTCATCCGCAAACTTATTAATCGGACCATAACTTAATTACTTAATAATAATCTTTATTGTCACAAGTAGGCTTACATTAACACTGCGATGAAGTTACTGTGAAAATCCCCTAGTCGCCACATTCCAGCGCCTGTTCGGGTACACTGAGGGAGAATTCAGAATGTCCAATCCACCTAACAGCACGTCTTTCGGGACTTGTGGGAGGAAACCGGAGCACCCGGAGGAAACCCACGCAGACACGGGGAGAACGTGCAGACTCTGCACAGACAGTGACCCAGCGGGGAATCGAACCTGGGGCCCTGGAGCTGTAAGCAACAGGGCTAGCCACTTCCCCCGCTTCTCTCTATCTCACAGGCAGTAATTGATGGTAAAACATTGAAAATATTCAAGAGGCAGCTGGATATAGCCCTTGGGGAGAATGGGATCAAAGGCTATGGGGGGAAAGCAGGATTGGGCTATTGAGTTGGATGGTCAGGCATGATGGTGATGAATGACGGAGCAGCTCGAAGGGCCAAAAGGCCTCCTCCTGCTCATATCTTCTATGTATCTATGTTTTCTATAACCAAGCCAGTTCTGTATCCATCTAGCCAGCCCACCCCGAATCCCATGTGATTTTAGTTTTTGTAACAGTCTGCCATGTGGAACCTTGTCAAGCACCTTACTAAAGTCCATATAAACTACATCCGCTGCCCTTCCCTCATCAATTTTCTTTGTCACCTCTTCAAAAAACTCAATCAAGTTGGTGCGACATGACCTTCCCCGTACAAAACCATGCTGCCTGTCACTAACTAGTCCACTTTCCTCCAAATGTGCATATACCCTGTCCCTCAGCATCTTTTCCAAAAGCTTCCCCACCTCTGATGTCAGGCTCACCGGCCTATAACTTGCTGGATTATTCCTGCTTCCTTTCTTAAACAAGGGAACAACATTGGCTGTTCTCCAGTCCTCTGGAACCTCGCCTGTGGTCAAAGAGGATGTGAAGATATCTGTTAAGACCACAGCTATTTCTCCCCTTGCCTCCCACAGTAACTGGGATAGATTCCACCTGGCCCCGGGGACTTGTCCACCTTAATGCAATTTAGGATACTCAACACTTCCTCCTTTGACATATTGCCGTTCTTAAGAGCGTTCCACACAGCTATCCCCTTTTCATCCCACATGTGACCTCTTAACGTTCCCATTTCTTATCTCGACTCAAACTGATTCCACATCTTTCTGTTCTGGCCCAGTGGAGCACAGTGTACAGTTTGGGAATTCAAACAACAGGAAGGAGGTTTCAGAGGGATCAAAGTGCTGATTTGGGGGCAATTTCTGATCCGATTACCCTGGCAAATCTTCCTTCATCTGCGAATCCAAGTATTTGAAACTGATGTGGGAGATGTAGGAGTACGTGGAAACGATTAAAGTGACAGATAACAGCTTCAGGATCGAATGTAGATGCAGAAAGACCGCACAGCTGACCATTGATGTTACCCCACTCAGGACGAAATACTGGGAAAAGACAAAATGGTTGGATTAGAGCAACTTCACACATTTCTACCTCCTGTATTCACATCATTATTCATCTTCTTAGAAATGTTGGACTGTGGTTCCAGAAGCATTGTCTAGTTTACCAGTGACCAATTAACTGATAGTGGACTCCAGTGATTCGAGGAGAAGGCCTTTTTCCCCTTTCCAAAGCAACAAGAGGTAGGAGTAAGCATCTTCATCCCTGCACTCCCCACATTCCAAATGCAGATTAATACACATTCTAAGCCAAACCAAGTCTCGAAACAGTAAGACCACACAGACCATGATAACAAAGGATATTCATAACCACGGGTGACTGAGTCTCTGCCCTCTCATTCTCCATCCCTCCGTCATTGGAGGGAGTTCCTCCCAGTCTACTCTGTAAAATTACCTAAATGAATGAAACTGCTGCGGCAGCATTAAGTAAGATTAAAAGCTGACTGACCACCTGACCTTGCGCTGGCCGCAGGAGACACACGCTGCCTAGTTGACCCTGCAAAGTCCTCCTCGCCAATAATTTGGTTTTGTGCCAAGATTTAGAGAGCTGCCCAAAGATTAATGAAGAAACACCGCCTGCAGGAATCCTCCAAAGTCACACACATTACTTTCCACTGCAACCAGCCACAATGCCCATATCGGCAGATTCTCTCCAGGAGCCACTTCACTCTTCCTGCCCTCCTCCTAAAGATCTTTCTCTGCCGATGTCTTCAGTCTGACCCCTGGCAAAACAAATATTTCCCCTTCTTTCTCATTTTTCCCTCCTTCGGCATCATCATCTGAAGCTACAATATTACTCTCCAGACGTGCGCTGACAAAATCCAGCTCTTACCTCAGCACCATGTCTCTCAACCCGCGTCTCGATGTGATCAGGCCGCCTACCCAACATCCATTTATACATCAGCAGAAACCTCCTCCAATTAAATACGAGGATGACCGAAGCCATTGTTTCTGACCCCTTTTCAAACTGACCTCTGGCTTCACCTGTCTCCCTGGCAACAGTCAGGTGAAGTCCGTTCAGAACCTTGATGTTACATTTGATCTTGAGATACGATTTTGACGTCATCTTGGCTCCTGCTCAAGCAATGACTTGACTTTAATGTTCTGAACTTTGTTTTCAAATCGCTCCATGGCCTCGCTCCTCCCTCTCTCTGAAATCTCTCCAACCCCTCGACCCTGACAGATATCTGTTCTCCTCTGATTCTGGCCGCTTCGGCATTTCCAATTTTAATCCCTCCACCGTTCGTGCCTGTCTCACAAGCTCTTGAATCCCTTTCCTGGGTCTCTCTCACTCTGATCTCACTTTCCTCCTCGAAGACCCTTTTAAAACCGATCTCTCTGACCCAATATTTCCTTACTTGGCTCCTGCACAGTGCCTTGTGCTGTTTCATGGTGTGGAGGGGTGATATAAATACAATATCTAAGACCTAGCAAGCAGGGTTATTTAAACATGAAATGTTTCTTATCTTAGCTGTTCCCAATAGCCTAATGTGACCCCTCAATCAACGGACCTCAGTAAACAGAAATAAATGATGAGACAATTGTGGAAACCGATATCCAACATACCTCAGTCTGGTTGCAGATACTTGTTGACCACACACCAGGAAGATCCCACGTTGTGAAGTTAAACTTTAAACTTGCAAATAGATTCAAATCAGGACACCAAATCTGAGGAGAAATTACACAAGTCAGAATCAGCAATGAGCAGGAGAATTTATAACAATGCATGGATGTTATTCGACCCATCTGTATTAAAACAATTCAGAATCAAATCCCACTGTGCCTTTCCCCATAACCCTGGTTCAATCCCACTGTTCCACACTCTCTCCATAGTCCCGAATCAATCCCAAACAAATCTCCTCCGGTCCAACTCTCTCCCCTGGTTATTAACCCCATTGCTAAGGGAAAAGGTTCCTTCCTATCCACCCTATCGATTTATCCCTCATAATCTCACACATCTCAATCAGGTTCCTCCTCAGCCTCTCTGCTCCAGGGGAAACAACCCCAGCCTATCCAATCTCTGTTGGTAGCTGAGACGCTCCAGCCCAGGCACCATCCTGGGGAATCTCCTCCGCACCCTCTCCAGAGCAATCACTTCCTTTCTATAGTGTGGTGACCAGAACTACACACAGTACTCCAGCTGGGGACTGACCAGCGTTTTATACAGCTCCAGCATAATCTTCCTGTTCCTTGTACTCTGTGCCTTGACTAATAAAGTCACATATTCTTAACCTGCCCGCTGTCTTCAGGAATCTAAGGACATGCACCCCAAGGTCCCTCTGATCCTCTGTACTTTCTCGAGTCCTACCATCTTGTCAGTCCTCCAAAAGTGCATCACTTCACACGTTTCAGGGTTAAATTCCATTTGCCATTGTTCTGCCCATTTAACCAGCCCGTCTGTATCGTTCCACCTCTCCCATAGCCCTCTGCCAATCCCAAATTAATCCCACTGACCCACTCTCGCCCACTCACCCGGTGTCAATCATTACTTGTTCACTCCATTTCTTGATGGTTACATATCCTGCTAAAAGATGCAAATGTGACTGATGAAGATTGAACAACACTAACTACCTGGGGTAATAGGAAGGAGTAGCAAGCCCAGAGAACCATGGATGGCCAGACACATTCAGGATACGATAAGTAGGAAAAGAGAGGCTTTTAACAAGTATAAGGGGAGCAAATCTGCAGAGGCATTAGTGGAGTACAGGCCGTGCAGGATGGAGTTTAAGAAAGCATTAAGGAGAGCAATATGAGAAAGCTTTGGCTGGTAAAAGTAGAGAAGATCCCAAGATATTCTGTAAGTATATCAATGGGAAGAGGAAAACCAGAAAAACAGTAGGCCCATTCGGGACCATGGGGGGAATCTGTGGGTGGAGCCAGAGGGCATTGTTGAGCAAATATTTCACAGTTGTCTTCACCCACGAGAATGAGGAGATATTTATGGAAATCGGGGAGAGAGATTGAGCAAGTTGTCATAGGGTGGGCTTAAAATGGACAAACCTCCAGGTCCGGATGAATTGTGTCCCAGGATGCTGTGGGAGGCGAGGGAGGAGATTGCCGAGGCCCTGACCCAAATTTTTAATTCCTCTCTGGCCACGGGAGGTGCCAGAGGACTGGAGAATAGCTAATGTGATCCCACTATATTAGAAAAGTTGTAGAGATAAGCCAGGTAAGGACAGAGCAGTGTGTCTCCCGTCAACGATTTAATAATCTTTATTGTCACAAGTAGGCTTACATTAACACTGCAATGAAGTTACTGTGAAAGCCCATAGTCACCACATTCCGGCGCCTGTTCGGGTACACAGAGGGAGAATTCAGAATGTCCAATTCACCAACAGCACGTCTTTCGGGACTTGTGGGAGGAAACCGGAGCACCCGGAGGAAACCCACGCAGACACGGGGAGAACGTGCAGACTCCGCACAGACAGTGACACAAGCTGGGAATTGAATCTGGGACCCTGGCGCTGTGAAGCAACAGTGCTAACCACTGTGCTACCGTGGTTGGGAAACTACTGGAGAAGATTGTGAAGGAGAGAATCTATCTCCACTTGGAGAGGCAAAGTTTGATCAGGAATAGTCAGCATGGCTTTGTGGTGGGGGGGGGGGGCGGCGGCAGTGGCTGGCACTGCTGCCTCATGGCGCTGAGGACCCAGGTTCGATCCCGGTCAGGGTCACTCTGTCTGTGTGGAGTTTGCCCATTTTTCTTTATTCGTTCATGGGACACGGCCGTCGCTGGCTGTACCAGCATTTATTGCCCACCCCTAATTGCTCTTTAGGGGCAGGTAAGAGCCACCACATTGAAAATGAAAATGAAAATCACTTATTGTCACAAGTATGTTTCAATGAAGTTACTGTGAAAAGCCCCTAGTCGCCACATTCCGGCGCCTGTTCGGGGAGGCTGGTACGGGAATTGAACCCGTGCTGCTGGCCTGCCTTGGTCTGCTTTCAAAGTCAGCGATTTAGCCCAGTGTGCTAAACCAGCCCCACTGCTGTGGGTCTGGAGTCACATGTAGGCCACACTAGGTAAGGACGGCAGATTTCCTCCCCTAAAGGACATGAGTGAACCCGATGGTTTTTTCCGACAATCGACAATGGTATCATGGTCATCGTTAGACTTTTTAATTCCAGATATTTTATTGAGTTTAAATTCCATCACCTGCCGTGTCCCCAGGTCATTACCCTGGGTTTCTGGATCACTAGACCAGTGACAATACCACTATGCCACCCCCTCCCCTCTGTCACCGCCTCTCTGTGTGTGCGTGCGTCTCACCCCCACAACCAAAAGATGTGCAGGTTAGCTGAATTGCCCCTTAATTGGAAAACAATAAATGGGTAGTCAAAATTAATTTTTTTTAAATGGCTTTGTCAGAGAGAGGTCATGCCGAACAAATTTAATTGAATTTTCTGACCAGGAGTGTAGATGAGGGTAGTGCAGTTGATGTAGTTTACATAGATTTCAGCAAAGCCTTTGACAAGGTCCCACATGGGAGACTTATTGAGAAGATAAATTCACAGGATGATTTGATCAAGTGGTTGTGGGGTTGAGGGTCTTGGTGGGGTGGAGTGGCATGCAGGGGAGTGGTATGGGGGCACTCTTACGGCCGGTGTCACTCTACGCAACCATGGGCCATGATGGTTGATCAGAGGGGTGGTCAGCACCATGGCTGCCTTGCAGACCGTGGGAATGGTGGTCTGTTCCCGGACACCCCGGGGTGGGGGTGGGGGGTTCAGCCCAGCCCCATCCCCATCATCCCCATCACCACCGACACCCCCCCCCCACTGTTCCCCCCTGCCCTGGCAGATGCCCCCCCCCCCCCCCCACCTCCCTGGAATGAAACTGAAGTATCTGCCTCCTGTGGTCACAAGATGGAATCCCTTTCTATTGATGAAGGCGCCAGGGTGTCCCACATTCCTGCTGTCAATGGTTGCCTGGATCCTGCAATAACAGCGAAACCTCTGGCTCACTCTGCCTGGCCGCATGTGCCAATCCAGAAGTGAGTGAAGGTGCTGATCCTTCGGAACAGAGTGTCAGTGGTCAGCTCGATACAGCCGTGGGCAGAGTGTCAGTGGTCAGCTAGATACAGCTGTGGGCAGAGTGTCAGTGGTCAGCGAGATACAGCCGTGGGCAGAGTGTCAGTGGTCAGCTAGATACAGCTGTGGGCAGAGTGTCAGTGGTCAGCGAGATACAGCCGTGGGCAGAGTGTCAGTGGTCAGCGAGATACAGCCGTGGGCAGAGTGTCAGTGGTCAGCGAGATACAGCTGTGGGCAGAGTGTCAGTGGTCAGCTCGATACAGCTGTGGGCAGAGTGTCAGTGGTCAGCGAGATACAGCCGTGGGCAGAGTGTCAGTGGTCAGCGAGATACAGCTGTGGGCAGAGTGTCAGTGGTCAGCGAGATACAGCCGTGGGCAGAGTGTCAGTGGTCAGCTAGATACAGCTGTGGGCAGAGTGTCAGTGGTCAGCGAGATACAGCCGTGGGCAGAGTGTCAGTGGTCAGCGAGATACAGCCGTGGGCAGAGTGTCAGTGGTCAGCGAGATACAGCTGTGGGCAGAGTGTCAGTGGTCAGCTCGATACAGCTGTGGGCAGAGTGTCAGTGGTCAGCGAGATACAGCCGTGGGCAGAGTGTCAGTGGTCAGCGAGATACAGCCGTGGGCAGAGTGTCAGTGGTCAGCTAGATACAGCTGTGGGCAGAGTGTCAGTGGTCAGCGAGATACAGCCGTGGGCAGAGTGTCAGTGGTCAGCGAGATACAGCCGTGGGCAGAGTGTCAGTGGTCAGCGAGATACAGCTGTGGGCAGAGTGTCAGTGGTCAGCTCGATACAGCTGTGGGCAGAGTGTCAGTGGTCAGCGAGATACAGCTGTGGGCAGAGTGTCAGTGGTCAGCGAGATACAGCCGTGGGCAGAGTGTCAGTGGTCAGCGAGATACAGCCGTGGGCAGAGTGTCAGTGGTCAGCGAGATACAGCCGTGGGCAGAGTGTCAGTGGTCAGCTAGATACAGCCGTGGGCAGAGTGTCAGTGGTCAGCGAGATACAGCCGTGGGCAGAGTGTCAGTGGTCAGCGAGATACAGCCGTGGGCAGAGTGTCAGTGGTCAGCGAGATACAGCCGTGGGCAGAGTGTCAGTGGTCAGCGAGATACAGCCGTGGGCAGTCGATCGTGAGAAACCATGCAGGCTTCCCACCCTCTCCGGGAATGAAACTGAGGTGTAAAGGTTTCGAACCACTGAACCTTAAGAGCCAGTGGCATAGGATGGCCACAGACACAGTCAGTGACGAGCTCGACACCAAGCAGGTCAGAGGTGACCATCAGCCTGGGGAGGTTGGGCCTTCTTCAGCACCGATCCTCAGGCATGCCCAGGTATCAGAAGCTCTTGTAGGCGAGAGGATAATGGTGCCTTATCCAGTCCCTTCGGTGCTGCACTTCCTGCTGACCCTGCACCCGTTCAGGCTGTGCCTCCTGATCCACGGGACCCACTCTTCCTCCTCTTCCTTCTGCCTCTCTCCACCATTTCTGAAGTGCTCCCTTCTGTAGGCAATCCCCTACTTCTTTTTGAAAACGTGACGTGCAAAGGAATGAGGAGATCCTCGACAAATGCAGAAAAATCAAAAGAGTTCTCCAGAACACCAAGAAATGACAGAAACTATCGGTGAACCAACTCATATCAAAATTCCCACCCATTCATTTGACCGGGATCCTATTGCAAGGCACCGCAATGACATTGGGGCACCCTCCCCCCCCACCATGCCCCATTTAGTGAAGGGACAGTTCCACCATGTGGTTAGTCCAGGGGTGTAAACCCAGGCCTTAGCTCCATTCAGTATAACTCAGCCAGCAATATATTGTGAAGCACTGTACCAAAATCTCAGAGTCTCACCATGTCATATAAAGATGAGATGAAGTTGAGCGAGATGGATAGAAGCATGAGGATGGCCCTGGCGCTGTATGACTGTTGGACCCAGCCACACAGTTCGTGCCAGCACCTTGGGAAACAGCTGAACCCCTCGGCCCAGATGCACAGCATGAGCACGATGTAAATCGCCATCATGGCGACGAAGTGGCCCATCCTCATTATCTCTCTGTGGGTAGAAAACACAGCGGTGAATTTGTGAAAGCCATCTCCTCAACAATTCACACACAGCGAGGTAGAGAGACTCTTGTTAGGGGGCTGAGTGAGACAGCCAGCCCCGCGCACTGTAAACCCCCACAGTAGCAGTCTGCTGAATGATTAATCTCTGTGGTGTTGGGAGGAGTGAATAACTCAGCACGGCCGCTATCATCTCAGGTTCAAATTTGTTCTTGTCATGTGAGAGTACCTTTAAGAAATGGGTGTTTGTCAGTGATGTCAGAGAGTGGGTGGAGCTGGGCTGTCTGTCAGCTTTTTACTTTCGTTTTAGGCTGTTTGCTGCCGGGCGGGTTCTAGTTTCGTTTTCAGAACTGGATAGCTGCAGTGACAGCCAGAAGGGGTATGAGTCTCTCTCTCTCTAATCTAAAGACTGTAAATCGATACTTTGGTGATTTAAAACTAATAATAGTAATAAAACTAATAGGAGTGACTTTAACCCGATGTGCTTCTGTTAAAAGTTTTTTTTAAAGTCTTATGGATGTTAAAAGGACAGCTTAAGGGTTACTTAGTGTTGTATTCTTTGGGGGGTGTATTTGAATTGATGGTTGCAAAGATGTTCACTGTATGTTTTAAAAAGGTTAACTGGAGTTCATAGAATAAACATTGTTTTGTGGGTCAGGTGAACTCCATGATAAACTTTGGGGTTCTCTAAACCCTGGCCCATAACATTCTGAAGTCCTCCTGTTAACGGTCACGGAGTTCAATATTGAACCCCCAAAATCAAATATTGGTCAAGAGTCACACTTCCATTTTAGTTCAAAGGTTGATTAGGAAATGTGTGTTCAAAGACCAGGACAATCCTTTGGAATCCCAGGCCACTAATCCCAAGTAAGAAACCAGAGGATCCCCAAAGCGGAACATTTCAGCACCTCACCTTGCTGCCTCAGATATCATCCACATTCCCAGCTGACCTCCACTGCCTCCCACAAACTCCACTTCCTAAATTCTGCATCTGTCTCCACCTTGGACACTATCTGAACAATAAAGCTTCCGTATTGATCCAGAAAGGACCTCAAGAACTCAAATTTTCCAATTTCTTTCTCAGTAACTATATAAACCTGTCCCCATCCCAATCCCATCCCATTCCCATCCCATTCCACCCACTCCCATTCCTGTCCCCATCCACCTCCTATCATTGTCCCCATTTCATTCCCATCCCACTCCCAGCCCTGTCCCCATCCCACTCCCATCACTGTCCCCATCCCACTCCCATCCCTGTCCCCATCCCACTCCCATCACTGTCCCCATCCCATTCCCATCTCTGTCCCCATCCCATTCCCATCCTTGTCCCCATCCCACTCCCAAACCTGTCCCCATCCCACTCACATCACTGTCCCCATTCCATTCCCATCCCTGTCCCCATCACACTCCCATTACTGTCCCCTTCCCACTTCCATCCCTGTCCCCATCCCACACCCATCCCTGTCCCCATCCCATTCCCATCCCTGTCCCCATCTCACTCCCATCACTGTCCCCATCCCATTCCCATCACTGTCCCCATCCCATTCCCATCCCTGTTCCCATCCCACTTCCATCACTGTCCCCTTCCCACTCCCATCTCTGTCGCCATCCCATTCCCATCACTGTCCCCATCCCTGTTCCCATCCCACTTCCATTCTTGTCCCCATCCCACTCCCATCCCTGTCGCCATCCCAGTCCCATCACTGTCCCCATCCCATTCCCATCCCTGTTCCCATCCCACTTCCATCACTGTCCCCTTCCCACTCCCATCACTGTCCCCATCCCATTCCCATCCCTGTCCCCATCCCACTCCCATCACTGACCCCATCCAATTCCCATCCCTGTCCCATCCCGCTCCCATCCCTGTCCCCATCCCATTCCCATCACTGTCCCCATCCCATTCCCATCACTGTCCCCATCCCACTCCCATCCCTGTCCCCATCCCACTCCCATCACTGTCCCCATCCCATTCCCATCACTGTCCCCATCCCATTCCCATCACTGTCCCCATCCCACTCCCATCCCTGTCCCCATCCCACTCCCATCACTGTCCCCATCCCATTCCCATCACTGTCCCCATCTCACTCCCATCCCTGTCCCCATCCCACTCCCATCACTGTCCCCATCCCATTCCCATCACTGTCCCCATCCCACTCCCATCCCTGTCCCCATCCCACTCCCATCCCTGTCCCCATCCCATTCCCATCCCTCTCCCCATCCAATTCCCATCACTGTCCCCATCCCACTCCCATTCCTGTCCCCATCCCACTCCCATCCCTGTCCCCATCCCACTCCCATCCCTGTCCCCATCCCACTCCCATCCCTGTCCCCATCCCATTCCCATCCCTCTCCCCATCCAATTCCCATCACTGTCCCCATCCCATTCCCATCACTGTCCCCATCCCACTCCCATCCCTGTCCCCATCCCACTCCCATCCCTGTCCCCATCCCATTCCCATCCCTCTCCCCATCCAATTCCCATCACTGTCCCCATCCCACTCCCATCCCTGTCCCCATCCCACTCCCATCCCTGTCCCCATCCCATTCCCATCCCTCTCCCCATCCCACTCCCATCCCTGTCCCCATCCCACTCCCATTCCTGTCCCCATCCCACTCCCATCCCTGTCCCCATCTCACTCCCCTCACTATCCCCATCCCACTCCCATCACTGTCCCTATCCCACTCGCATCCCTGTCCCCATCCCAGTCCCATCCCAGTCCCCATCCCACTTCCATCCTTGTCCCCATCCCACTCCCAAACCTGTCCCCATCCCACTCCCATCACTGTCCCCATCCCATTCCCATCACTGTCCCCATCCCATTCCCATCCCTGTTCCCATCCCACTTCCATCACTGTCCCCTTCCCACTCCCATCCCTCTCCCCATCCAATTCCCATCACTGTCCCCATCCCACTCCCATTCGTGTCCCCATCCCACTCCCAGCCCTGTCCCCATCCCATTCCCATCCCTGTCCCCATCTCACTCCCATCCATGTCCCCATCCCACTCCCATCACTGTCCCCAGCCCACTCCCATCACTGTCCCCACCCCACTCCCATCCCTGTCCCCATCCCACTCCCATCACTGTCCCCATCCCACTCCCATCCCTGTCCCCATCCCACTCCCATCCCAGTCCCCATCCCACTTCCATCCTTGTCCCCATCCCACTCCCAAACCTGTCCCCATCCCACTCCCATCACTGTCCCCATTCCATTCCCATCCCTGTCCCCATCTCACTCCCATCACTGTCCCCATCCCACTCACATCCCTGTTCCCATCCCACTCCCATCCCTGTCCCCATCCCACTCCCAAACCTGTCCCCATCCCACTTCCATCACTGTCCCCTTCCCATTCCCATCACTGTCCCCATCCCTGTTCCCATCCCACTACCATCCTTGTCCCCATCCCACTCCCATCCCTGTCGCCATCCCAGTCCCATCACTGTCCCCATCCCATTCCCATCACTGTCCCCTTCCATTCCCATTCCTGTCCCCATCCCACTCCCATCACTGTCCCCATCCCTGTTCCCATCCCTGTCGCCATCGCATTCCCATCACTGTCCCCATCCCTGTTCCCATCCCACTACCATCCTTGTCCCCATCCCACTCCCATCCCTGTCCCCATCCCATTCTCATCACTGTCACCACCCCACTCCCATCCCTGTCCCCATCCCACTTCCATCCTTGTCCCAATCCCACTCCCAAACCTGTCCCCATCCCACTTCCATCACTGTCCCCTTCCCACTCCCATCCCTGTCCCCATCCCACTCCCATCCCTGTCCCCATCCCATTCCCATCCCTCGACCCATCCAATTCCCGTCACTGTCCCCATCTCACTCCCCTCACTATCCCACTCCCATCACTGTCCCCATCCCACTCCCATCCCTGTCCCCATCCCACTTCCATCCTTGTCCCCATCCCACTCCCAAACCTGTCCCCATCCCACTCGCATCACTGTTCCCATCCCTCTCCCATCACTGTCCCCATCCCACTCCCATCCCTGTCCCCATCCCACTCCCATTCCTGTCCCCACCCCACTCCCATTGCTGTCCCCATCCCATTCCCATCCCTCTCCCCATCCAATTCCCATCACTGTCCCCATCCCACTCCCATTCCTGTCCCCATCCCATTCGCATTCCTGTCCCCATCCCACTCCCATCACTGTCCCCATCTCACTCCCCTCACTATCCCACTCCCATCACTGTCCCCATCCCACTCCCATTCCTGTCCCCATCCCATTCCCATTCCTGTCCCCATCCCACTCCCATCACTGTCCCCATCCCACTCGCATCCCTGTCCCCATCCCAGTCCCATCCCACTACTATCCCTGTCCCCTTCCATTCCCATTCCTGTCCCCATCCCACTCCCATCACTGTCCCCATTCCACTCGCACCCCTGTCCCCATCCCAGTCCCATCCCTGTCCCCATCCCACTCCTATCCCTGTCCCCATCCCACTCCCATCACTGTCCCCATCCCATTCCCATCACTGTCCCCATTCCATTCCCATCCCTGTTCCCATCCCACTCCCATCCCTGTCCCCATCCCACTTCCATCCTTGTCACCATCCCACTCCCAAACCTGTCCCCATCCCACTTCCATCACTGTCCCCTTCCCACTCCCATCCTTGTCCCCATCCCACTCCCATCACTGTCCCCATCCCACTCCCATCCCTGTCCCCATCCCACTCCCATCACTGTCCCCATCCCACTCCCATCCCTGTCCCCATCCCACTCCCATCCCTGTCCCCATCCCACTCCCATCCCTGTCCCCATCCCACTCCCATCCCTGTCCCCATCCCATTCCCGTCCCTCGACCCATCCAATTCCCGTCACTGTCCCCATCCCACTCCCAAACCTGTCCCCATCCCACTCCCATCACTGTCCCAATTCCATTCCCATCCCTGTCCCCATCTCACTCCCACCACTGTCCCCATCCCACTCCCATCCCTGTTCCCATCCCACTCCCATCCCTGTCCCCATCCCACTTCCATCCTTGTCCCCATCCCACTCCCAAACCTGTCCCCATCCCACTCCCATCACTGTCCCCATCCCACTCCCATCCCTGTCCCCAGCCCACTCCCATCCCTGTCCCCATCCCACTCCCATTCCTGTCCCCACCCCACTCCCATCCCTGTCCCCATCCCATTCCCATCCCTCTCCCCATCCAATTCCCATCACTGTCCCCATCCCACTCCCATCACTGTCCCCATCTCACTCCCCTCACTATCCCCATCCCACTCCCATCACTGTCCCCATCCCACATCCATTCCTGTCCCCATCCCACATCCATTCCTGTCCCCATCCCATTCCCATTCCTGTCCCCATCCCACACCCATCACTGTCCCCATCCCACTCGCATCCCTGTCCCCATCCCAGTCCCATCCCTGTCCCCATCCCACTTCCATCCTTGTCCCCATCCCACTCCCAAACCTGTCCCCATACCACTCCCATCACTGTCCCCATCCCACTCCCATCCCTGTCCCCATCCCACTCCCATCCCTGTCCCCATCCCACTCCCATTCCTGTCCCCACCCCACTCCCATTGCTGTCCCCATCCCATTCCCATCCCTCTCCCCATCCAATTCCCATCACTGTCCCCATCCCACTCCCATTCCTGTCCCCATCCCATTCGCATTCCTGTCCCCATCCCACTCCCATCACTGTCCCCATCTCACTCCCCTCACTATCCCACTCCCATCACTGTCCCCATCCCACATCCATTCCTGTCCCCATCCCATTCCCATTCCTGTCCCCATCCCACTCCCATCACTGTCCCCATCCCACTCCCATTCCTGTCCCCATCCCATTCGCATTCCTGTCCCCATCCCACTCCCATCACTGTCCCCATCTCACTCCCCTCACTATCCCACTCCCATCACTGTCCCCATCCCACATCCATTCCTGTCCCCATCCCATTCCCATCCCTCGACCCATCCAATTCCCGTCACTGTCCCCATCTCACTCCCCTCACTATCCCACTCCCATCACTGTCCCCATCCCACTCCCATCCCTGTCCCCATCCCACTTCCATCCTTGTCCCCATCCCACTCCCAAACCTGTCCCCATCCCACTCGCATCACTGTTCCCATCCCTCTCCCATCACTGTCTCCATCCCACTCCCATCCCTGTCCCCATCCCACTCCCATTCCTGTCCCCACCCCACTCCCATTGCTGTCCCCATCCCATTCCCATCCCTCTCCCCATCCAATTCCCATCAGTGTCCCCATCCCACTCCCATTCCTGTCCCCATCCCATTCGCATTCCTGTCCCCATCCCACTCCCATCACTGTCCCCATCTCACTCCCCTCACTATCCCACTCCCATCACTGTCCCCATCCCACTCCCATTCCTGTCCCCATCCCATTCCCATTCCTGTCCCCATCCCACTCCCATCACTGTCCCCATCCCACTCGCATCCCTGTCCCCATCCCAGTCCCATCCCACTACTATCCCTGTCCCCTTCCATTCCCATTCCTGTCCCCATCCCACTCCCATCACTGTCCCCATCCCACTCGCATCCCTGTCCCCATCCCAGTCCCATCCCTGTCCCCATCCCACTCCTATCCCTGTCCCCATCCCACTCCCATCACTGTCCCCATCCCATTCCCATCACTGTCCCCATTCCATTCCCATCCCTGTTCCCATCCCACTCCCATCCCTGTCCCCATCCCACTCCCATCCCTGTCCCCATCCCACTCCCATCCCTGTCCCCATCCCATTCCCGTCCCTCGACCCATCCAATTCCCGTCACTGTCCCCATCTCACTCCCATTCCTGTCCCCATCCCACTCCCATTCCTGTCCCCATCCCACTTCCATCCTTGTCCCCATCCCACTCCCAAACCTGTCCCCATCCCACTCCCATCACTGTCCCAATTCCATTCCCATCCCTGTCCCCATCTCACTCCCACCACTGTCCCCATCCCACTCCCATCCCTGTTCCCATCCCACTCCCATCCCTGTCCCCATCCCACTTCCATCCTTGTCCCCATCCCACTCCCAAACCTGTCCCCATCCCACTCCCATCACTGTCCCCATCCCACTCCCATCCCTGTCCCCATCCCTCTCCCATCCCTGTCCCCATCCCACTCCCATTCCTGTCCCCACCCCACTCCCATCCCTGTCCCCATCCCATTCCCATCCCTCTCCCCATCCAATTCCCATCACTGTCCCCATCCCACTCCCATCACTGTCCCCATCTCACTCCCCTCACTATCCCCATCCCACTCCCATCACTGTCCCCATCCCACATCCATTCCTGTCCCCATCCCATTCCCATTCCTGTCCCCATCCCACTCCCATCACTGTCCCCATCCCACTCGCATCCCTGTCCCCATCCCAGTCCCATCCCTGTCCCCATCCCACTTCCATCCTTGTCCCCATCCCACTCCCAAACCTGTCCCCATCCCACTCCCATCACTGTCCCCATCCCACTCCCATCCCTGTCCCCATCCCACTCCCATCCCTGTCCCCATCCCACTCCCATTCCTGTCCCCACCCCACTCCCATTGCTGTCCCCATCCCATTCCCATCCCTCTCCCCATCCAATTCCCATCACTGTCCCCATCCCACTCCCATTCCTGTCCCCATCCCATTCGCATTCCTGTCCCCATCCCACTCCCATCACTGTCCCCATCTCACTCCCCTCACTATCCCACTCCCATCACTGTCCCCATCCCACATCCATTCCTGTCCCCATCCCATTCCCATTCCTGTCCCCATCCCACTCCCATCACTGTCCCCATCCCACTCGCATCCCTGTCCCCATCCCAGTCCCATCCCACTCCTATCCCTGTCCCCATCCCACTCCCATCCCTATCCCCATCCCACTCCCACCCCTGTCCCCATCCCACTCCCATCACTGTCCCCATCCCACTCCCATCCCTGTCCCCATCCCACTTCCATCTCTATCCCCATCCCATTCCCATCCCACTCCCAACACTGTCCCCATCCCATTCCCATCACTGTCCCCATCCCATTCCCAGCCCTGTCCCCATCCCATTCCCATCCCTGTTCCCATCCCACTCCCATCACTGTCCCTTCCCACTCCCATCCCTGTCTCATCCCACTCCCATCCCTGTCCCCATCCCATTCTCATCACTGTCCCCATCCCACTCCCATCCCTGTCCCCATCCCACTCCCATCCCTGTCCCCATCCCATTCCCATCCCTCTCCCCATCCAATTCCCATCACTGTCCCCATCCCACTCCCATTCCTGTCTCCATCCCACTCCCATTCCTGTCCCCATCCCACTCCCATCCCTGTCCCCATCTCACTCCCCTCACTATCCCCATCCCACTCCCATCACTGTCCCCATCCTCCATCCCATTCCCATTCCTGTCCCCATCCCACTCCCATCACTGTCCCCATCCCACTTGCATCTCTGTCCCCATCCCAGTCCCATCCCTGTCCCCATCCCACTCCTATCCCTGTCCCCATCCCACTCCCATCCCTGTCCCCATCCCACTCCCATCCCTGTCCCCATCCCACTCCCATCACTGTCCCCATCCCACTCCCATCCCTGTCCCCATCCAACTACCATCCCTGTCCCCATTCCACTTCCATCTCTATCCCCATCCCACTCCCAACACTGTCCCCATCCCACTCCCAACACTGTCCCCATCCCATTCCCATCCATGTCCCCATCCCACTCCCATCCCTGTCCCCATCCCACTCCCATCACTGTTCCCATCCCACTCCCAACCCTGTCCCCATCCCACTTCCATCTCTATCCCCATACCATTCCCATCCCATTCCCATCACTGTCCCCATCCCATTCCCAGCCCTGTCCCCATCCCATTCCCATCCCTGTTCCCATCCCACTCCCATCACTGTCCCCTTCCCACTCCCATCTCTGTCGCCATCCCATTCCCATCACTGTCCCCATCCCATTCCCATCCCTGTTCCCATCCCACTTCCATCCTTGTCCCCATCCCACTCCCATCCCTGTTGCCATCCCAGTCCCATCCCATTCCCATCCCTGCCCCAATCCCACTCTCATCACTGTCCCCATCGAATTCCCATCCCTGTCCCATCCCACTCCCATCCCTGTCCCCATCCCATTCTCATCACTGTGCCCATCCGACTCCCATCACTGTCCCCATCACATTCCCATCACTGTCCCCATCCCATTCCCATCCCTGCCCCCATCCCACTCTCATCACTGTCCCCATCGAATTCCCATCCCTGTCCCATCCCACTCCCATCCCTGTCCCCATCCCATTCTCATCACTGTGCCCATCCGACTCCCATCACTGTCCCCATCACATTCCCATCACTGTCCCCATCCCATTCCCATCCCTGCCCCCATCCCACTCTCATCACTGTCCCCATCGAATTCCCATCCCTGTCCCATCCGACTCCCATCACTGTCCCCATCACATTCCCATCCCTGTCCCCATCCCACTCCCATCCCTGTCCCCATCCCACTCCCATCCCTGTCCCCATCCCATTCCCATCCCTCTCCCCATCCAATTCCCATCACTGTCCCCATCCCACTCCCATTCCTGTCCCCATCCCACTCCCAGTCCTGTCCCCATCCCACTCCCATCCCTGTCCCCATCCCACTCCCATCACTGTCCCCATTCCATTCCCATTCCTGTCCCCATCCCACTCCCATCACTGTCCCCATCCCATTCCCATTCCTGTCCCCATCCCACTCCCATCACTGTCCCCATCCCACTCGCATCCCTGTCCCCATCCCAGTCCCATCCCTGTCCCCATCCCACTCCTATCCGTGTCCCCATCCCACTCCCATCAGTGTCCCCATCCCACTCCCATCCCTGTCCCCATCCCACTTCCATCTCTATCCCCATCCCATTCCCATCCCACTCCCATCACTGTCCCCATCCCATTCCCATCACTGTCCCCATCCCATTCCCAGCCCTGTCCCCATCCCATTCCCATCCCTGTTCCCATCCCACTCCCATCACTGTCCCCATCCCACTCCCATCCCTGTCCCCATCCCACTCCCATCACTGTCCCCATCCGACTCCCATCCCTGTCCCCATCTCACTTCCATCTCTATCCCCATCCCATTCCCATCCCACTCCCATCCCTGTCGCCATCCCATTCCCATCACTGTCCCCATCCCATTCCCATCCCTGTTCCCATCCCACTTCCATCCTTGTCCCCATCCCACTCCCATCCCTGTTGCCATCCCACTCTCATCACTGTCCCCATCGAATTCCCATCCCTGTCCCATCCCACTCCCATCCCTGTCCCCATCCCATTCTCATCACTGTGCCCATCCGACTCCCATCACTGTCCCCATCACATTCCCATCACTGTCCCCATCCCATTCCCATCCCTGCCCCCATCCCACTCTCATCACTGTCCCCATCGAATTCCCATCCCACTCCAATCCCTGTCCCCATCCCACTCCCATCCCTGTCCCCATCCCATTCCCATCCCTCTCCCCATCCAATTCCCATCACTGTCCCCATCCCACTCCCATTCCTGTCCCCATCCTACTCCCAGTCCTGTCCCCATCCCACTCCCATCCCTGTCCCCATCTCACGCCCCTCACTATCCCCATCCCACTCCCATCACTGTCCCCATTCCATTCCCATTCCTGTCCCCATCCCACTCCCATTACTGTCCCCATCCCACTCCCATCCCTGTCGCCATCCCAGTCCCATCACTGTCCCCATCCCATTCCCATCCCTGTCCCCATCCCACTCCCATCACTGACCCCATCCCATTCCCATCACTGTCCCCATCCCACTCCCATCCCTGTCCCCATCCCACTCCCATTCCTGTCCCCATCCCACTCCCATCCCTGTCCCCATCCCATTTCCATCACTGTCCCCATCCCATTCCCATTCCTGTCCCCATCCCACTCTCATCACTGTCCCCATCCCATTCCCATTCCTGTCCCCATCCCACTCCCATCACTGTCCCCATCCCATTTCCATCACTGTCCCCATCCCACTCCCATCACTGTCCCCATCCCATTCCCATTCCTGTCCCCATCCCACTCCCATCACTGTCCCCATCCCATTTCCATCACTGTCCCCATCCCACTCCCATCACTGTCCCCATCCCATTCCCATTCCTGTCCCCATCCCACTCCCATCACTGTCCCCATCCCACTCGCATCCCTGTCCCCATCCCAGTCCCATCCCTGTCCCCATCCCATTCCCATCAGTGTCCCCATCCCACTCCCATCCCTGTCCCCATCCCACTCCCATCAGTGTCCCCATCCCACTCCCATCCCTGTCCCCATCCCACTTCCATCTCTATCCTCATCCCATTCCCATCCCACTCCCATCCCTGTCCCCATCCCACTCCCATCCCTGTCCCCATCCCACTTCCATCTCTATCCCCATCCCATTCCCATCCCACTCCCATCACTGTCCCCTCCCATTCCCAGCCCTGTCCCCATCCCATTCCCATCCCTGTTCCCACCCCACTCCCATCACTGTCCCCATCCCACTCCCATCCCTGTCCCCATCCCACTTCCATCTCTATCCCCATCCCATTCCCATCCCACTCCCATCCCTGTCACCATCCCATTCCCATCACTGTCCCCATCCCATTCCCATCCCTGTCCCCATCCCACTTCCATCTCTATCCCCATCCCATTCCCATCCCACTCCCATCACTGTCCCCTCCCATTCCCAGCCCTGTCCCCATCCCATTCCCATCCCTGTTCCCACCCCACTCCCATCACTGTCCCCATCCCACTCCCATCCCTGTCCCCATCCCACTTCCATCTCTATCCCAATCCCATTCCCATCCCACTCCCATCCCTGTCACCATCCCATTCCCATCACTGTCCCCATCCCATTCCCATCCCTGTTCCCATCCCACTCCCATCCCTGTCCCCATCCCACTCCCATCCCTGTCCCCATCCCACTTCCATCTCTATCCCCATCCCATTCCCATCCCACTCCCATCCCTGTCACCATCCCATTCCCATCACTGTCCCCATCCCATTCCCATCCCTGTCCCCATCCCACTCCCATCACTGTCCCCATCCCACTCCCATCCCTGTCCCCATCCCACTTCCATCTCTATCCCCATCCCATTCCCATCCCACTCCCATTCCTGTCCCCATCCAATTCCCATCCCTGTCCCCATCCCACTCCCATCCCTGTCCCCATCCCATTCTCATCACTGTCCCCACCCCACTCCCATCACTGTCCCCATCCCATTCCCATCACTGACCCCATCCCACTCCCATCCCTGTCCCCTTCCCACTCCCATCACTGACCCCATCCCACTCCCATCCCTCTCCCCATCCAATTCCCATCACTGTCCCTATCCCACTCCCATTCCTGTCCCCATCCCACTCCCATTCCTGTCCCCATCCCACTCCCATCCCTGTCTCCATCCCATTCCCATCACTTTCCCCATCCCATTCCCAGCCCTGTCCCCATCCCACTCCGATCCCTGTCCCCATCCCACTCCCCTCACTGTCCTGATCCCACTCCCATCACCGTCCCCATCCCATTCCCATCCCACTCCCATCCCTGTCCCCATCCCATTCCCATCACTGTCCCCATCCCACTCCCATCACTGTCCCCATCCCATTCCCATCACTTTCCCCATCCCATTCCCAGCCCTGTCCCCATCCCACTCCGATCCCTGTCCCCATCCCACTCCCCTCACTGTCCCCATCCCACTCCCATCACTGTCCCCATCCCACTCCCATCACTGTCCCCATCCCTTTCCCAGCCCTGTCCCCATCCCATTCCCATCACTGTCCCCATCCCATTCCCATCCCTGTCCCCATCCCTTTCCCAGCCCTGTCCCCATCCCATTCCCATCACTGTCCCCATCCCATTCCCATCCCTGTCCCCATCCCTTTCCCAGCCCTGTCCCCATCCCATTCCCATCCCTGTCCCCATCCCACTACCATCCCTGTCCCCATCCCATTCCCAGCCCTTTCCCCATCCCACTCCCATCCCTCTCCCATCACTATCCCCATCCCATTTCCATCACTGTCCCCTTCCCACCCCCATCACTGTCCCCAATCCCATTCCCATCCCTGTGACCATCCCATTCCCATCACTGTCCCCAATCCCATTCCCATCCCTGTGCCCATCCCACCCCTTACCTATCGCCAGCCCATTTTCATCCCATTCCCATCCCCGCCCCGTCCGCCCCGACCCTGAACCCTGCTCCTATCCCAACCCAGCCCCTGGCCCTATTCCCATCCCCACCCCATCCTTACCCTGACCCTCCCCTCGGCCCTCCACCCTGTCGCACTCCCATCACCATCCCACCCTGTCCCACTCCCATCACCATCCCACCCTGTCCCACTCCCACCACCACCCCACCCTGTCCCACTCCCACCACCACCCCACCCTGTCCCACTCCCATCACCATCCCACCCCACCCTGTCCCACTCCCACCACCATCCCACCCTGTCCGACTCCCATCACCATCCCACCCCACCCTGTCCCACTCCCACCACCACCCCACCCTGTCCGACTCCCATCACCATCCCACCCCACCCTGTCCCACTCCCACCACCATCCCACCCTGTCCGACTCCCATCACCATCCCACCCCACCCTGTCCCACTCCCACCACCACCCCACCCTGTCCCACTCCCATCACCACCCCACCCTGTCCCACTCCCATCACCACCCCACCCCACCCTGTCCCACTCCCATCACCACCCCACCCTGTCCCACTCCCATCACCACCCCACCCTGTCCCACTCCCATCACCACCCCACCCTGCCCCACTCCCATCACCACCCCACCCTGTCCCACTCCCATCACCATCCCACCCCACCCTGTCCCACTCCCACCACCACCCCACCCTGTCCCACGCCCACCCCCACCCCACCCCACCCTGTCCCACTCCCATCACCATCCCACCCTGTCCCACTCCCACCAACATCCCACCCCACCCTGTCCCACTCCCATCACCATCCCACCCTGTCCCACTCCCACCAACATCCCACCCCACCCTGTCCCACTCCCATCACCATCCCACCCTGTCCCACTCCCACCAAGATCCCAACCCACCCTGTCCCACTCCCATCACCATCCCACCCTGTCCCACGCCCACCCCCACCCCACCCTGTCCCACTCCCACCACCATCCCACCCCACCCTGTCCCACTCCCATCACCATCCCACCCTGTCCCACTCCCACCAACATCCCACCCCACCCTGTCCCACTCCCACCACCACCCCACCCCACCCTGTCCCACTCCCATCACCATCCCACCCCACCCTGTCCCACTCCCATCACCATCCCACCCCACCCTGCCCCACTCCCATCACCACCCCACCCCACCCTGTCCCACTCCCATCACCATCCCACCCCACCCTGTCCCACTCCCATCACCATCCCACCCCACCCTGTCCCACTCCCATCACCATCCCACCCCACCCTGCCCCACTCCCATCACCACCCCACCCTGTCCCACTCCCATCACCATCCCACCCCACCCTGTCCCACTCCCACCACCACCCCACCCTGTCCCACTCCCACCACCATCCCACCCCACCCTGTCCCACTCCCATCACCACCCCACCCTGTCCCACTCCCACCACCACCCCACCCCACCCTGTCCCACTCCCATCACCATCCCACCCCACCCTGTCCCACTCCCATCACCATCCCACCCCACCCTGTCCCACTCCCATCACCATCCCACCCCACCCTGTCCCACTCCCACCACCATCCCATCCCACCCCACCCTGTCCCACTCCCATCACCATCCCACCCCACCCTGTCACACTCCCATCACCACCCCACCCTGTCCCACTCCCATCCCACCCCACCCTGTCCCACTCCCATCCCACCCCACCCTGTCGCACTCCCATCACCATCCCACCCTGTCCCACTCCCACCACCATCCCACCCTGTCCCACTCCCACCACCATCCCACCCTGTCCCACTCCCATCCCATCCCACCCTGTCCCACTCCCACCCCACCCCACCCTGTCCCACTCCCACCACCATCCCACCCTGTCCCACTCCCATCACCACCCCACCCTGTCCCACTCCCATCACCATCCCACCCCACCCTGTCCCACTCCCACCACCACCCCACCCTGCCCCACTCCCACCACCACCCCACCCTGTCCCACTCCCATCACCACCCCACCCTGTCCCACTCCCATCACCATCCCACCCCACCCTGTCCCACTCCCACCACCACCCCACCCTGTCCCACTCCCACCACCATCCCACCCCACCCTGTCCCACTCCCATCACCACCCCATCCTGTCCCACTCCCACCACCACCCCACCCCACCCTGTCCCACTCCCATCACCACCCCACCCCACCCTGTCCCACTCCCACCACCACCCCACCCCACCCTGTCCCACTCCCACCACCACCCCACCCCACCCTGTCCCACTCCCACCACCACCCCACCCCACCCTGTCCCACTCCCACCACCACCCCACCCCACCCTGTCCCACTCCCACCACCACCCCACCCTGTCCCACTCCCACCACCACCCCACCCTGTCCCACTCCCATCACCATCCCACCCTGTCCCACTCCCACCACCATCCCACCCCACCCTGTCCGACTCCCATCACCATCCCACCCTGTCCCACTCCCACCACCATCCCACCCCACCCTGTCCCACTCCCACCACCACCCCACGCTGTTGCACTCCCATCACCACCCCACCCTGTCCCACTCCCACCACCATCCCACCCTGTCCCACTCCCACCACCACCCCACCCTGTCCCACTCCCACCACCACCCCACCCTGTCCCACTCCCACCACCACCCCACCCTGTCCCACTCCCATCACCATCCCACCCTGTCCCACTCCCACCACCATCCCACCCCACCCTGTCCCACTCCCACCACCATCCCACCCCACCCTGTCCCACTCCCACCACCACCCCACCCTGTCCCACTCCCACCACCATCCCACCCTGTCCCACTCCCACCACCACCCCACCCTGTCCCACTCCCATCACCATCCCACCCCACCCTGTCCCACTCCCACAACCATCCCACCCTGTCCGACTCCCATCACCATCCCACCCCACCCTGTCCCACTCCCACCACCACCCCACCCTGTCCGACTCCCATCACCATCCCACCCCACCCTGTCCCACTCCCACCACCACCCCACCCTGTCCCACTCCCATCACCACCCCACCCTGTCCCACTCCCATCACCACCCCACCCCACCCTGTCCCACTCCCATCACCACCCCACCCTGTCCCACTCCCATCACCACCCCACCCTGTCCCACTCCCATCACCAACCCACCCTGCCCCACTCCCATCACCACGCCACCCTGTCCCACTCCCATCACCATCCCACCCCACCCTGTCCCACTCCCACCACCACCCCACCCTGTCCCACGCCCACCCCCACCCCACCCTGTCCCACTCCCATCACCATCCCACCCTGTCCCACTCCCACCAACATCCCACCCTGTCCCACTCCCACCACCATCACACCCTGTCCCACTCCCACCAACATCCCACCCCACCCTGTCCCACTCCCATCACCATCCCACCCTGTCCCACTCCCACAAACATCCCACCCCACCCTGTCCCACTCCCATCACAATCCCACCCTGTCCCACTCCCACCAACATCCCAACCCACCCTGTCCCACTCCCATCACCATCCCACCCTGTCCCACGCCCACCCCCACCCCACCCCACCCTGTCCCACTCCCACCACCACCCCACCCTGTCCCACTCCCACCACCATCCCACCCCACCCTGTCCCACTCCCATCACCATCCCACCCTGTCCCACTCCCACCAACATCCCACCCCACCCTGTCCCACTCCCACCACCACCCCACCCCACCCTGTCCCACTCCCATCACCATCCCACCCCACCCTGTCCCACTCCCATCACCATCCCACCCCACCCTGCCCCACTCCCATCACCACCCCACCCCACCCTGTCCCACTCCCATCACCATCCCACCCCACCCTGTCCCACTCCCATCACCATCCCACCCCACCCTGTCCCACTCCCATCACCATCCCACCCCACCCTGCCCCACTCCCATCACCACCCCACCCTGTCCCACTCCCATCACCATCCCACCCCACCCTGTCCCACTCCCACCACCACCCCACCCTGTCCCACTCCCACCACCATCCCACCCCACCCTGTCCCACTCCCATCACCACCCCACCCTGTCCCACTCCCACCACCACCCCACCCCACCCTGTCCCACTCCCATCACCATCCCACCCCACCCTGTCCCACTCCCATCACCATCCCACCCCACCCTGTCCCACTCCCATCACCATCCCACCCCACCCTGTCCCACTCCCACCACCATCCCATCCCACCCCACCCTGTCCCACTCCCATCACCATCCCACCCCACCCTGTCACACTCCCATCACCACCCCACCCTGTCCCACTCCCATCCCACCCCACCCTGTCCCACTCCCATCCCACCCCACCCTGTCGCACTCCCATCACCATCCCACCCTGTCCCACTCCCACCACCATCCCACCCTGTCCCACTCCCATCCCATCCCACCCTGTCCCACTCCCACCCCACCCCACCCTGTCCCACTCCCACCACCATCCCACCCTGTCCCACTCCCATCACCACCCCACCCTGTCCCACTCCCATCACCATCCCACCCCACCCTGTCCCACTCCCACCACCACCCCACCCTGTCCCACTCCCACCACCACCCCACCCTGTCCCACTCCCATCACCACCCCACCCTGTCCCACTCCCATCACCATCCCACCCCACCCTGTCCCACTCCCACCACCACCCCACCCTGTCCCACTCCCACCACCATCCCACCCCACCCTGTCCCACTCCCATCACCACCCCATCCTGTCCCACTCCCACCACCACCCCACCCCACCCTGTCCCACTCCACCCCACCCTGTCCCACTCCCACCACCACCCCACCCCACCCTGTCCCACTCCCACCACCACCCCACCCCAACCTGTCCCACTCCCACCACCACCCCACCCCACCCTGTCCCACTCCCACCACCACCCCACCCCACCCTGTCCCACTCCCACCACCACCCCACCCCACCCTGTCCCACTCCCACCACCATCCCACCCTGTCCCACTCCCACCACCACCCCACCCTGTCCCACTCCCACCACCACCCCACCCTGTCCCACTCCCATCACCATCCCACCCTGTCCCACTCCCACCACCATCCCACCCCACCCTGTCCGACTCCCATCACCATCCCACCCTGTCCCACTCCCACCACCATCCCACCCCACCCTGTCCCACTCCCACCACCACCCCACCCTGTTGCACTCCCATCACCACCCCACCCTGTGCCACTCCCACCACCATCCCACCCTGTCCCACTCCCACCACCACCCCACCCTGTCCCACTCCCACCACCACCCCACCCTGTCCCACTCCCACCACCACCCCACCCTGTCCCACTCCCATCACCATCCCACCCTGTCCCACTCCCACCACCATCCCACCCCACCCTGTCCCACTCCCACCACCATCCCACCCCACCCTGTCCCACTCCCACCACCATCCCACCCTGTCCCACTCCCACCACCACCCCACCCTGTCCCACTCCCACCACCACCCCACCCTGTCCCACTCCCACCACCACCCCACCCTGTCCCACTCCCATCACCATCCCACCCTGTCCCACTCCCACCACCATCCCACCCCACCCTGTCCCACTCCCACCACCATCCCACCCTGTCCCACTCCCACCACCACCCCACCCTGTCCCACTCCCACCACCACCCCACCCTGTCCCACTCCCATCACCATCCCACCCTGTCCCACTCCCACCACCATCCCACCCCACCCTGTCCCACTCCCACCACCATCCCACCCCACCCTGTCCCACTCCCACCACCACCCCACCCTGTTGCACTCCCATCACCACCCCACCCTGTCCCACTCCCACCACCACCCCACCCTGTCCCACTCCCACCACCACCCCACCCTGTCCGACTCCCATCACCACCCCACCCTGTCCCACTCCCACCACCACCCCACCCTGTCCGACTCCCATCACCACCCCACCCTGTCCCACTCCCATCACCATGCCACCCTGTCCCACTCCCACCACCATCCCACCCCACCCTGTCCCACTCCCACCACCATCCCACCCCACCCTGTCCCACTCCCACCACCACCCCACCCTGTCCCACTCCCATCACCACCCCACCCTGTCCCACTCCCACCACCATCCCACCCTGTCCCACTCCCACCTCCACCCCACCCTGTCCCACTCCCATCACCATCCCACCCCACCCTGTCCCACTCCCACCACCATCCCACCCCACCCTGTCCCACTCCCACCACCACCCCACCCTGTCTCACTCCCATCACCATCCCACCCTGTCCCACTCCCATCACCACCCCACCCTGTCCCACTCCCATCACCACCCCACCCTGTCCCACTCCCATCACCATCCTACGCCTAACCCTGTCCCTGCCCCACCCTCATGCCACTCCTGATCCTGCCCTCACTCCTGTCCAATACCGAAACTTCCCCCTTCCAATCCCTGCCCTAACCCTGGCTCTGACACTCCCCCACCACGCCCCTCACCCTGCCTCACTCCTATCCTTCACCGGACCCCACTCGTCACACCGCTGATCCTGAATATATACTCACTCCGCCCCTGTCCCACTGACACTGACCGTGCCCACGCCCCACCCCACACCCATTCCACCCCTGACCATGGCCCCGCCCTCACCCCACCCCATCCCCCAGACACTGACCATGATAAAGTCATAAGTTTGCAAGATATCTGAGCTTGATTTGGCCATTCGGCCCATCGAGTCTGCTCCGTCATTCAATCATGGCTGATCTGTTCCTCACCTGCGACCCACAATGTTACAGACCAAGGGCTGGTTTGCGAAATCAGCCAGAGCATCTCCTCCCTGGAACACATGACCGAGGAGCGGGATTCGGCACTGCAGCCTCCCGAGCCTCACACCCTCAATGTGATCATGGCTGATCCAGTCCTGGCTTCAACTCCACCGACCTGCCCGTTCTCCATAACCCTTCAACCCAGTCCCAATTAAAAATCTGTCTAACTCCTCCTTAAATTTACTCACTGTCCCAGCATGCACCGCACTCTGGGGTAGCGAATTCCACGGATTCACAACCCTTTGGGAGAAGTAGTTTCTCCTCAAGTCGGTTTTAAATTTGCTAGTCCTTAACCTGAGACTCTGACCTCTCGTTCGAATCTCAGGATCTATTATCACCATCCCTAAATAGGAGGAGCCCACTTTGCTCATCGAGCCCGTTCCGCCATCCCTGGCTGATCTGATTGTAATGTCAACCCCATAATCCTGCCGACCCCCGGTAACCTCTCACCCCCTCGTTCGTCAAGAATCTCTCTCGCTCCGCCTTACAAATATTCACAGACTCAGCTTCCACTGCCCTCTGGGGAAGAGAGTTCCAGAGACTCACCCCCCTCGGAGAGAACAAAATGTCTCCTCATTTTAAATGTGTGACCCCCTTATTTTTAAACAGTGACCCCCGAGTTCTCGATCCTCTCCACATCCACCCTGTCAATACCCCTCAGGATCCTCCAGTGGACACAAACCCGCCCTCTCCAACCTTTCCTCGTAAGACAACCCGTCCATTGCTGCAATGAGTCTGGTAAACCTTCTCTGAACTCTTTCCAACACTTTCCCACCTTTCCTTCAATAAGGAGCCCAACACCGGGCCTCACTCCAGACGGCTCAGGTTACTCTCGGTAGGGTGATCTTTCCGAGGGGCGGTGCAGACTTGAGGGGTGGTCTTTGTGTTGCTAAATTCAGGATGGTTGGTGCTGTGTTCACCAAGACCACAAAAATAGCTTGAACGTGAACAAAGCTATAAATTTATCAACACTACTAATTTGGATTTGACACGTACTCCTAAATAATACACAGTTGATAATAAACATATGATCTACACTCATCTACTACTAATCTCTGCACTATAACATTAGGGCAGCACGGTAGCATAGTGGGTAGCACAGTTGCTTCACAGCTCCAGGGACCCAGGTTATATTCCCGGCTCGGGTCACTGTCAGTGCGGAGTCTGCACGTCCTCCCCGTGTCTGCGTGGGTTTCCTCCGGGTGCTCCGGTTTCCTCCCACAGTCCAAAGATGTGCAGGTTAGGTACATTGTCCTTAGTGTCCACAAAGGGTAAGTGGGGTTCCTGGGTTACGGGGATAGGATGGAGGTGTGGGCCTGGGTAGGGTGCTCTTTCCAAGGGCCGGTGCAGACCCGATGGGCCGAATGGCCTTCTTCCGCACTGTAAATTCTATCCTCTCTATTCTATCCTATTAACTATGATCTGCTCTCACGCTCTGATTTCTCACCTTCTCTTCAACCTCTTCCCATAAGGGTCAGCATCAATGTCTTATATACTTGTACATCTAGCTCCCTCTAGTGCTTGAGTTATACATTTCATTAACTCTTGCAGTTCTTACATTTATGATAATGCCACAATCAATGCCCTGTACAACTGAAGCACAACTGTCCCACTTTTGGATTCAATTCTCCTCACAATAAACAATAACATTTGATTAGCTTTCCTAATTACTTGCTGCACCGAGCTAACTGGCCTGGACTTTGGACCAGAATTTGTCTTTTCCTTCTTGGAAACCATTGAGGTATCCTGTTCCAGAGAGACGATTCTTCCACAGTCACGTTGACTGGACTTACATTGGAGCAGGACTTTGTCCGCGCTGAGTACACAGAAACAATTGATGATAGTTAATACTCACTCAGGCACCGAGAACAAGATCTGAACACTGAGAATAAACATCATCACGATGAACGAACAGCCAATGGTAGACGTGAAAACCTCATCTCGTAAATTGCGATACTGAACACGAGAAAGAAAAACAGAACATTGACTTGTTGATGAAAGGCAATCGTGCGGCTGGCTGTGCCTTTCAAAGAAGGAACACAGGCTCTCGGTGGTGAAGGTCGCCCCATGTCAGCTTACTGCTGGGTGAAGAAAACTGAAAACTACACCATCCCCACACCCTGCTCTCACCAACCAATGCAGTTGCTTTGGGAGCAGGATGTGTACATGCATGATTTTCCCCCAGCCCTGTACAAACTAGCAGTGAGAGACGAGGGAGACAGAGGGATTGGATTGGATTGGATTTGTTTATTGTCCCGTGTACCGAGGTACAGTGAAAAGTATTTTTCTGCGAGCAGCTCAACAGATCATTAAGTACATGGGAAGAAAAGGGAAGAAAAGAAAATACATAATAGGGCAACACAATAGGGGAGAGACAGGGAGCCTGTCTGATAATTCAATGGAAGGAAATACTTGACATGAGCTGTGAAGGTGTTAAAAATAGAGAGGAAGACTCTGTCGAGCGGATTAGTGAAAGCCTCAGAATAGAAAACACTCACATTGCACTGATTTACAGATTATGGTTTGGTAGTTTCCGATTTTATGTAAAACTAAATGAACAAATTATGGGTCACAAATAAAAAGGGTATGGTAATTTTGTACACGTTACATGACTTGTGGGCCGGGTTAGCTCAGTGGGCTGGACAGCTGGTTGGTGATGCAGGGCGAGGCCAGCAGCCCGGGTTCAATTCCCCGTACAGGCTGAGGTTATTCATGAAGCCCCACCTCCTGCCCCTCGCCTGAGGTGTGGTGACCCTCAGGTTAAATCACCACCAGTCAGCTCCCCCCCTCAAAGGGGAAAGCAGCCTGTGGTCATCTGGGACTATGGTGACTTTACCTTTGCCTATTGTTTGACTAGCCATCCAGAAGTGCCAATCAACAGAGCTCAAATCAACAACGGTGTAATGGTATTATCACTGGGCTAGTAACCCAGAGGCCCAGAGTAATGCTCTACGGACCCGAGTTCAAATCCCACCACTGCAGATGGTGGAATTTGAATTCAATAAAATATCTGGAATTAAAAGTTTACTGATGACCATGTCGGTTGTTGTAAAAACCCATCTGGGTCACTAATGTCCTTTAGGGAAGGAAATCTGCCGCCCTTGCCCGGTCTGGCCTACATGTGACTCCAGACCCACAGCAATGGGATGGGCAATAAATGCTGACCCAGCAACGCCCACATCCCATCAATACATTAAAACAAAATCTCACCAAAGCAGCTCTCGTCCTTCTTTCGATGCAAACTTAGGACCCCCCTGTACCTTCCCAGCTGGACTGAAAAAATTCACATGATAGTATTTCAAAGGCGCAGTGACAAAGGCACAGTGACACTATCCCTGTCTTCCTGGCAAATATCTGTCCCTTATTCAACACAAGACCATAAGGTGCAGGTTAGGCCACTCGGCCCATCGAGTCTGCTCCGCCATTCAATCATGGCTGATATTTTCTCATCCCCATTCTCCTGCCTTCTCCCCATAACCCCTGATCCCCTTATTGATCAAGAACCTATCTGTCTCTGTCTTAAAGACACTCAGTGATTTGGCCTCCACAGCCTTCTGCGGCAAAGAGATCCACAGATTCACCACCCTCTGGCTGAAGAAATTCCTCCTCATCTCTGTTTTAAAGGATCGTCCCTTTAGTCTGAGATGGTGTCCTCTGCTTCTAGTTTTTCCTACAAGTGGAAACATCCTCTCCACGTCCACTCGATCCAGGCCTCGCTGTATCCTGGAAGTTTCAATAAGATCCCCCCTCATCCTTCTAAACTCCAATGCATACAGACGCAGAGTCTGCAACAACTCCCCCTTTGACATGACCCTCATTCTTGGTGTTGCATCCTGCCTGGATTCTATTGGGTGGGGACATTTGATTACCCCTTTGCTTTATTTTAGTTTGTTATCGGAAGCCAAACAAGCGCTAGCACAACAGAAGGGAAGAGAAGGCATTCCTTCCCCATCTTCGATCCCCTTGCCTCACTCCAGGCCAAAGAAGCAGAAGGGGCCACAGCAAGCTGATCCACAGCCACCAGGTAGCTGCAGTGACCTTCAGCTCACTACTCCTCTCCCTTTGGCAAGAGCACTGCTCTCCTCTCCTCAGTCCAGTAGCAGGCCAGCCAATACCTGGCCTCACTCCAGGTCAAAGAAGCAGGAGGGGCAGAAAACAGAAACTAGGCCTGCAAGCAGTTTGTTGCGGAAGGCAGGAGCATGCAAAAGATATAACCTGAAGTCACTTGGATTTATTTTAGTTCACTGACAGTTCCTTTGTACAAAACAAAAAAACAAAACAATTACATGAAACAAGAACCAGGCAACAATACAATAAGGTCACCAACATTCCACTCTTACAAAGGAGACAAATCAAATCACAGAACAATGACACAAACCAAACAGGAAAGGTACATTGAAGGCACCCGCACCCAAATCAGACCCTCCCTCCCCCGCAGCTCCTGCCAGCAGACTCAAATCCGTGGAAAGCCTTTGGGGTGACGCGACGATGCACTGGAAAGTCACACTGGGACAGAGCATAGCGGAAGACCGAGGGATCGCCCCCCCTCCTAGGACGAAGACACAGATAAAGGGGCTGGAGCTGATAAGCACACGGCCTCCAAATCCAACAATAAGGATACCAGCATCTAAATCAACCCACCAGCCCCTGTCGCTCCCGCAGCGCCCGGCCGCATGGCATGATGGAAGAGCGAGGGAGCACTCCTGTCCACGAGCCAAGCTGCAGACAGAAGGGGCAGCAGCTGACAAACACATGGGGCTAGATTCTCTGACTCTGGGGCTATGTCTCCACATCGGCGTGGGAACGATGGCGCAAAACAGCCCCCCTGTTCTGCTGGGGGCTGGCATCCCGGCAGCGTAGAGCACCCGACTCTAGCTGGTGATACTGCTAAATTCAGGATGGTTGGTGCTGTGTTCACCAAGACCACAAAAATAGCTTTAACGTGAACAAAGCTATAAATTTATCAACACTACTAATTTGGATTTGACACGTACTCCTAAATAATACACAGTTGATAATAAACATATGATCTACACTCATCTACTACTAATCTCTGCACTATAACATTAGGGCTGCACGGTAGCATAGTGGGTAGCACAGTTGCTTCACAGCTCCAGGGTCCCGGGTTCGATTCCCGGCTCGGGCGACTGTCTGTGCGGAGTCTGCACGTTCTCCCCGTGTCTGCGTGGGTTTCCTCCGGGTGCTCCGGTTTCCTCCCACAGTGGCTGCACCGTGCTCCATGGCAGCGGCCACTCGTGCAACAGGCCCGCGAAGTAGTCCCTCCCCCCCCACTTCGACCGACTCCCGCGCCCTGGACCACCCCACCACAGTGCCCCCAGCCCCGAATAACTTCCCCCCCTGCACGCGGATCGGCCCTCCCCCCGACTGTGGCGGAGCTGGACTGAGTCCGCAGCCGCCGTGCCGAGTTCCCGACGGGTGAGACCCACACCCATCGGGAACTCAGCCGGTCGGGGGCCAAGCATGGGGGGGCGGGCCTCAGGCAATGTCCTGAGCCGTCGATATGGCGCGTGGCGTACTCTCCGAGGACGCCACTTTGGAGGGGCGGAGCATCGCAAAAGCGCCGCCGCCCCCGATTTCGGTGCAAACTTGGATTCTCCGGCCAGCCGCCGAACACGGTTTCAGCAACAACAACTGGAGAATCCAGCCCATGGCCTCCAGACATCGAGCAATATCCAATCAACAGCAGCCCCAGCAGTAGACCCACATCAGTGGAAAGTCGCCAAACCAATCCACTGGAAATGTTACAGACACAGAGCATGGGGGAAGAGAGAGAGAGAGAGTAGCACTCCCTCCCACTCTCCAGCAGTTGCAGTGATTCCAGAAACTCCAGGCCATCGGAAGCAAGAGGGGCTGCAGAAGACAAGCCCACAGCTTCTAGATAGTAAACAGTAAACAACAACATTGCAATAGCAAGCACACAACTTCCAAACAGAAAATATAAATAGGCAACAATACATAAAAGCACCAGTAATTTACTCAACTTCCAAACCGGGAGCAGTAAGTAGTCACCAGCATAATAAGGTGACCAATTGTCCACCAGGTATCCCAACATAGCCTTCAACTTGTTCAGTGGAACTGGGCCACCACCCCTCCTCTCCTGCATTACCGGCATCTGATCACCTGATGCCACCCAGTCCAAGGTCTGCGCCAGAGGACAAAAGGGTCAGTAGCAAACAACTCACTCTTCCAGACATGAAACAATCAAAAGTCAATAAATCGTCAATATTGCAACAAAAGTATCAGCAAACGGCAACAGCAGATCTTCCCCCATCTTCAGCAGACCCACAGTCTCCAGGTAGATGCGTTACCATCCAAGTCACTACTCCTCTCCCTCTGGCCCTTAGAATTCGCCTTTCTCCCCTCTTCAGTCTGGGGTCGGCCATTGCCTTGCCTCACTCAATGGCCAAAGCAGCAGAAGGGGCAACAAACAGAAAACAGAAACTCAGCCTGCATTAGTTTGCCACAGAAAGCAGGAGCACGCCAGACTCCTAAACAACCCTCTTATGGACTGACCTCATTAACACTACACCCTGTATGCTTCATCCGATGCCGGTGCTTATGAAGTTACATTGTATATGTTGTGTTACCCTATTATGTATTTTCTTTTATTCCCCTTTCTTCCCATGTACTTAATGATCTGTTCTGCTGCTCGCAGAAAAATACTTTTCACTGTCGCTCGGTACACGGGACAATAAACAAACCCAGTGCAAAGACAGAACCTGAAGCCAGTCGGACCTTGGGGAATGTGAGCTCCCCCGATAAAAGGGCAGAGCATTTGTGAACCTATCAGCTGTATAAAGAGAGCTGGCCAGTATGGTACCAGCTGGAGAGAGAGTCAATAGTGAACGACTGTTACTGTGTAAAAATTGTTGTAAATATAAGTTACTTTCCGTTTCACTCAACAACCTCATGCTGGACTCTTTGTGGCCCTCACAAAACCCAGGATCATTCTTGTGAACCTCCTCTAGGCCCCCTCCAAGGCCAGCACATCCTTCCTTAGATACGGGACCCAAAACTGCTCACAATACTCCAAATGGGGTCTGACCTGAGCCTTATACAGCCTCAGAAGTACATCCCTGGTCTTGTATTCTAACCCTCTCGACATGAATGCTAACATTGCATCTAAATCTGCATGTGAACCTTAAGAGAATCTTAAACTAGGTCTCCTAAGTCCCTTTGTGCTTCTGATTTCTGAAGCCTTTTTCATTCAGAATATAATCTATGTCGCTTCCTACAAAAGTGCATAACCTCACTTTTCCACATTGTATTTCATTTGCCACTTCATTGCCCACTCTCCTAGCCTGTCCAAGTCCTTCTGCAGTCTCCCTGCTTCCTCAATACTACCTGTCCCTCTACAAATCTTTGTATCATCTGCAAACTTAGCAACAGTGCCTTCAGTTCCTTCCTCCAGATCATTAATGTATATTGTGAAAAGTTGTGGTCCCAGCACAGACCCCTGAGGCACACCACTAGTCACCGGCTGCCATCCTGAAAAAGACCCCTTTATCCCCACTCTCTGTCTTCTACCAGTCAGCTAATCCTCTATCCATGGCAGTATCTTACCCTGAACACCATGGGCTCTTAACTTATTTACAGTCTCCTGTGCGACACCTTGTCAAAGGCCTACTGGAAATCTAAATAAATCACGTCCACTGGTTCTCCTTTGTCTAACTTCCTTGTTACCTCCTCAAAAAACTCAACAGATTTGTCAGACATGACCTCCCTTTGACAAAGCTTCTTCCTTTTGACCAGGGCCTACTTTGACCAGCCTTCTACCAGCCTTACCCTTCACTCTCAGAGGAATGTGCTCACCCTGAACCCTAGTTAACACTCTTTTGAAAGACTCCCACTTACCAGCTGTCCCCTTGTCTGTAAACAGGCTCCCCCCCCAATCAACTATGGAAAGTTCCCGCCTAATCCCCTCAAAATTGGCCTTGCCCCAACTTAGAATTTTAACTTTTGGGCCAGAACTATCATTCTCCATAGCTATCTTAAAACTAATGGGACTAGGGTCACTGGTCCCAAAGTGATCCCTCACGAACACTTCCGTCATCTGCCCTTCCTTGTTCCCCAAGAGGAGGTCAGGTTTTGCTTCCTCTCTCGTCTTCCTGAATACACTCGACAAATTTCTCTCCATCTAAACCCCTAGTGCTATGGCTGTCCCAGGTAATGTTGGGAAAGTTAAAGTCCCCAACGATCACCATCCTATATTTCCGGCAGCTATCTCTAATCTCTGCACATATTTGCTCCTCAATTTCCTGCTGACTATTTGGGGGCCTATAGTACAGTCCGATCAAAGTGATCTCACCCTTCTTATTTTTCAGTTCTACCCATATAGACTCAGTGGCGAACCCTCGGATATATCCTCTCTCTGTACTGCCGTGATACTTTCCCTAATCAAAAACACAACTCCCCCTCCTCTCCTAGCTCCTGTTCTATCTTTCCCATAGCATCTGTACCCCGGAACATTGAGCTGCCAGTCCTGCCCCTCCTTTAGCCATGTTTCAGTAATAGCTACAATATCCCAGTCCCATGTACCTATCCATGCTCTGAGTTCATCTGCCTTGCCCGTTAGACCACTTGCATTGAAATAAACACAGTTCAATTTGTTTCTCTGCCTTCCACTTTTCTCCTTACTGACTTTTGTTTCAATCCTCTCTTTACTGCCCTCCTACCTCCTGCATTGGTTCCCATCCCTCTGCCACATTAGTTTAAACCCTCCCCAACAGAGCTAGCAAACAACGCCCCCTAGGACATTGGTTCCAGTCCTGCCCAGGTGTAGACCTTCTGATTTGTACTGATCCCACATCTCCCAGGACCGGTTCCAATGTCCCAAAACTCTGAATCCCTCCCTCCTGCACCATCTCTCAAGCCTCGCATTCATCCTGTTTATCCTGTCATTCCTACTCTGACTAGTTCATTCCTCCTCTGACTAGTCAATCTTCAAGGAGCAAATCCACAAGATGTAGGTAGTCACATTACCTGACTTTCAATAGCATAGTCTTTAAAGGTGAGTGTGAGCTCATTAATGTAGGCAGCCCGTAACTTGTCACTGCTTCGCACATCAATGGCATGTTCAACTCTCTTGTTGATCTCATCAAATCTGCAAGAGGTGGAAACCGGGGCAATGGCTGCCTTGGATTTCTTGGATGGTTTTCTTAACAGAGCGGCAATGACCTGGAGGAGTAACAAAAAGGAAAAGTTCTTCAACATGTACCATCCTGGAGCAGGGGGCACTCGCAGTTATGTGCCTGATGGCTTTGTGTGTATTAGGCGTAGCAAGGCCGTGTACAGCAGCAACGTGTCAATTTCAATCTCCCCTTTCTCTGCCAAACTTGTTGACCTCAGGCCAAGGGTCTACTGGTGTCAGCTGGGGTTCCATCAGGAACATTCTCCCTGACAAGTTGGAAGGTTGGGAGTTCAAAGCCCCGCTCAGGTCAATACAATATCTAAGCTGACAGCCCAGTCCATAGTGATGTGTCCAGTGCTGTCAGAGGTGTTGGCTTTTACATGTGACATTGATCAGGCATCTTCTACGCTCTTAGGTGGATGGAAAACATGATACAGCTATTCTGGAGAAGTGGAAAAGGTCTGTTGTGCCCAGTGTCCTAACCAATATTTGCCCGTCAACCAACAACACTAACAGTAGGTTAACTGATCATTTATCTCATTGTTCTTTGTGGAGCATTCTGGGTACGCCTTAAGTTGCTGTTTTAATATAACAGCAGCCAGGCGTCACAATGTGTTTGGCCATTTGTGAGGAGCTTTGGGACCTGCTGACGTCTAAAAAGGAATGTCCTTTCTTTCTTTATTCTTGATCTCAGTGTTGCATGGATTAGAAAAGAGGAAACATCTGCTCTTGTCCATGATCAAATGAGTCCAGTTGAAGGCTGAATACATGTTGGGATATCGACATCGTCTCTCATCCATTCCCCTACCTGGCAATGAGTCTCCACCAGTATCTCAGCTGGTGACCCCCATCTTACCCCACCCAGGCTGGCCAGATAGACAGCACAGAGAGCAGCTGACAACCTCAGTCCTTTCAATTGTCAAATGAAGTATGGCTCAGACAGAGCGAGCATCTGGGAGTTGGGTGAGAGAGGAATGCTGAAGGGTTAATCCCTTTCTGGAAATCTAGCTTTGCTCATATTTGCATTTTACTAAGAATTACTCTTGAATTTAAGTCTAAATTTCTAAATCCAGTCGTAAGCAAACATAAGCAAGCTTTCCACTAGACAGCAGCAATATTTGGCTGAAAAGGTAACTAGCTTAATCTGATTTTGATGGCTTTGCCAGAGTTACCTGAGCAGAAACACAGCTGTACATCTATAGGGTTCTCAGTGGAGCTAGAGCAGACAGAGCACATCTCGGAGGGGTAGAGCACGGCTCATGGGAAACTGGGAGTTTGGTGAGTGAGGGAGTTTAGTGAAGAGAGAAACAAAGGTTCTCCTTTCTGTTTATCTGTCTGCAATATGTGCGTTTCATTTCAGTAAACGGCAAGAAGCTGATTAATGAGCAACTGATGGTGTCTTCTCCTTATTCCATTGAAAATCAATATTTTGAGAAATCAAAGTATGGGACAGCAGAATGGGCATCTTGTGATATGTGGGAAGTTCCCTTTTCAGCACATAGACAATCACACCTGCAGGAAGTATCATCAACTTCAGAAGCTTGAAGTCCAGGATTCAGAACTTGAACAGCAGCTGGGATGTCTTTGGTGGATCCTTGAGGTTCAGAACTACGTAGAGTGAATGTTTAGGGAGGTGGTCGCATTTCAAGTTGGGGGGCATGCAGGTCCATAGAACATACAGTGCAGAACATAGAACATAGAACATATAGAACATAGAAAATACAGCACAGAACAGGCCCTTCGGCCCACGATGTTGTGCCGAACCTTTGTCCTAGATTTATCATAGATTATCATTGAATTTACAGTGCAGAAGGAGGCCATTCGGCCCTTTGAGTCTGCACCGGCTCTTGGAAAGAGCACCCTACCCAAACTTAACACCTCCACCCAACACCAAGGGCAATTTGGACATTAAGGGCAATTTATCATTGGCCAATTCACCTAACCCGCACATCTTTGGACTGTGGGAGGAAACCGGAGCACCCGGAGGAAACCCACACAGACACGGGGAGGACGTGCAGACTCCGCACAGACAGTGACCCAAGCCGGAATCAAACCTGGGACCCTGGAGCTGTGAAGCAATTGTGCTATCCGCAATGCTACCGTGCTGCCCTTGAGAACAAATTAATCTACACTATATCATTTTACCGTAATCCATGTACCTATCTAATAGCTGCTTGAAGGTCCCTAATGTTTCCGACTCAACTACTTCCACAGGCAGAAGGAGGCCATTCGGCCCATCGAGTTTGCACCAACCCACTTAAGCCCTCACTTCCACCCTATCCCCCGAACCTAATAACTTGTCCTAACCTTTTTGGACACTAAGGGCAATTTAGCATGGCCAATCCACTTAATCTGCACATCTTTGGGCTGTGGGAGGAAACCGGAGCACTTATCAACTGTCTATCCTTCCTCACAGACTCGCTGCATACTATTTCTGCCTGTTCAACAGCTACCCTATCCTCTGATCCATAGCTCTGGTTCCCATCCCCCTGCCAAACTAGTTTAAACCCTCCCGAAGAGCTCTAGCAAACCTCCCACCCAGGATATTGGTGCCCCTCCAGTTTAGGTGCAATCCGTCCTTCATGTACAGGTCCCACCTTCCCCAGAAGATATCCCAATGATCCACATATCTGGAGCCTTCCCTCCTGCACCAGCCCTGTAGCCACGTGTTCCGCTGCACTCGCTCTCTGTTCCTTGCCTCACTTGCACGCGGCACCAGTAGCAATCCTGAGATCACTACTCTGCTTGTCCTGCTCGTTAGCTTCCAACCTAACTCCCGAAAATCACTTTTAGATCCTCATCCCTTTTCCTAGCTGTGTCGTTGGTGCCCATGTGCACCACGACTTTTGGTTGCTCCCCCTCCCCCTTAAGAATCCTGTAAACTCAACAAGGTAGACTAATACAAAAACTAAAATCACATGGGATTCGGGGTGGGCTGGCTAGATGGATACAGAACTGGCTTGGTTATAAGAGACAGAGAGTAGCGGTGGAAGGGTGTTTTTCAGAATGGAGATCTGTAGCTAGTGGTGTTCCACAGGTGGCAGTGTTGATTACAAGGGGGCACAGGTTCAAGGTGAGAGGGGGAAAGGTTAAGGGAGATGTGCGGGTACGTTTTTCACACAGCGAGTGGTGGGTGTCTGGAACGTGCTGCCAGAGGATGTGGTGGAAGCAGCACATTAGCGACATTTAAGTGGCACCTGGATGGGTCCATGAATAAGAACATAAGAACTAGGAGCAGGAGTAGGCCATCTGGCCCCTCGAGCCTGCTCCACCATTCAATGAGATCATGGCTGATCTTTTGTGGACTCAGCTCCACTTTCCGGCCCGAACACCATAACCCTTAATCCCTTTATTCTTCAAAAAACTATCTATCTTTATCTTGAAAACATTTAATGTTTTCACTGGGCAGGGAATTCCATAGATTCACGGAAGTTCCTCCTAAACTCAGTCCTAAATCTACTTCCCCTTATTTTGAGGCTATGCCCCCTAGTTCTGCTTTCACCCGCCAGTGGAAACAACCTGCCCGCATCTATCCTATCTATTCCCTTCATAATTTTATATGTTTCAATAAGATCCCCCCGCATCCTTCTAAATTCCAGCGAGTACAGTCCCAGTCTACTCAACCTCTCCTCGTAATCCAACCCCTTCAGCTCTGGGATTAACCTAGTGAATCTCCTCTGCACACCCTCCAGTGCCAGTACGTCCTTTCTCAAGTAAGGAGACCAAAACTGAACACAATACTCCAGGTGTGGCCTCACCAACACCCTATACAATTGCAGCATAACCTCCCTAGTCTTAAACTCCATCCCTCTAGCAATGAAGGACAAAATTCCATTCGCCTTCTTAATCACCTGTTGCACCTGAAAACCAACTTTTTGCGACTCATGCACTAGCACACCCAGGTCTCTCTGCACAGCAGCATGTTTCAATATTTTATCATTTAAATAATAATCCCTTTTGCTGTTATTCCTCCCGAAATGGATAACCTCACATTTGTCAACATTGTATTCCATCTGCCAGACCCTAGCCCATTCACTTAGCCTGTCCAATTCCCTCTGCAGACTTCCAGTATCCTCTGCACTTTTTGCTTTACCACTTATCTTAGTGTCGTCTGCTAACTTGGACACATTGCCCTTGGTCCCCAACTCCAAATCATCTATGTAAATTGTAAACAGTTGTGGGCCCAACACTGATCCCTGAGGGACACCACTAGCTACTGATTGTCAACCAGAGAAACATTCATAATCCCCACTCTTTGCTTTCTATTAATTACCAACCCCGTATCCATGCTGCTACTTCACCCTTAACGTTAAGGGCAAAGGAGTAGCATGGATGCTACTACTTTAGTGTGGTACTACTTTAGTGCAGCAACTTTTTTTGTGGCACCTTGTCAAAAGCTTTCTGGGAATCAAGATATACCACGTCCATTGGCTCCCGGTTGTCTACCGCACTGGTAATGTCCTCATAAAATTCCACTAAATTAGTTAGGCATGACCTGCCCTTTCTGAACCCATGCTGCGTCTGCCCAATAGGACAATTTCCATCCAGATGCCTCGCTATTTCTTCCTTGATGATAGATTCCAGCATCTTCCCTACTACCGAAGTTAAGCTAACTGGCCTATGATTACCCGCTTTCTGCCTACCTCCCTTTTTAAACAGTGGTGTCACGTTTGCTAATTTCCAATCCGCCGGGACCACCCCAGAGTCTAGTAAATTTTGGTAAATTATCACTAGTGCATTTGCAATTTCGCTAGCCATCTCTTTTCGTACTCTGGGCTGCATTCCATCAGGGCCAGGAGACTTGTCTACCTTTAACCCCATTAGCTTGCCCATCACTACTACCTTAGTGATAACCATCATCTCAAGGTCCTCACCTGTCGTAGCCTCATTTCCATCAGTCACTGGCATGTTATTTGTGTCTTCCACTGTGAAGACCGACCCAAAAAACCTGTTCAGTTCCTCAGCCATTTCCTCATCTCCCATTATTAAATCTCCCTTCTCATCCTCTAAAGGACCAATATTTACCTTAGCCACTCTTTTTTGTTTTATAGATTTGTAGAAACTTTTACTATCCTTTTTTGTATTCTGAGCAAGTTTACTCTCATAATCTATCTTACTCTTCTTTATAGCTTTTTTGGCAGCTTTCTGTTGCTCCCTGAAGATTTCCCAGACCTCTAGTCTTCCATTAATCTTTGCCACTTTGTATGCTTTTTCCTTCAATTTGATACTCTCCCTTATTTCCTTAGATATCCACGGTCGATTTTCCCTCTTTCTACCATCCTTCCTTTTTGTTGGTATAAACCTTTGCTGAGCACTGTGAAAGATCACTTGGAAGGTTCTCCACTGTTCCTCAACTGTTTCACCATAAAGTATTTGCTCCCAGTCTACCTTAGCTAGTTCTTCTCTCATCCCATTGTAATCTCCTTTGTTTAAGCACAAAACACGAGTGTTTGATTTTACCTTCTCACCCTCCATCTGTATTTTAAATTCCACCATATTGTGATCGCTCCTTCCGAGAGGATCCCTAACTATGAGAGCATTAATCAATCTATTTAATTACACAGGACCAGATCTAGGATTGCTTGTTCCCTCGTAGGTTCCATTACATACTGTTCTGGGAAACTATCGCAGATACATTCTATAAACTCCTCCTCAAGGCTGCCTTGGCCAACCTGGTTAAACCAATCAACATGTAGATTAAAATCCCCCATGATAACTGCTGTACCATTTCTACATGCATCAGTTATTTCTTTGTTTATTGCCTGCCCAACCATAATATTACTATTTGGTGGCCTATCGACTACTCCTATCAGTGACTTTTTCGCCTTCCTATTCCTGATTTCCACCCAAATGGATTCAACCTTATCCTCCATAGCACCAATGTCATCCCTTACTGTTGCCCGGATGTCATCCTTAAATAACAGAGCTACGCCAACTCCCTTACCATCCACTCTGACCTTACGAAAAGTTTGATACCCTTGGATATTTAACTCCCAGTCATGACCATCCTTTAACCATGTTTCAGTAATGGCCACTAAATTATAGTCATTCATGATTATTTGCGCCATCAACTCATTTACCTTCTACCGAATACTACGAGCATTCAGGTAAAGTACACTTATGTTGGCTTTTATACCTCTGTTTTGAATCTTAACACCTCAATCAGTAACCTCTCCTAAGTTATATTTCCTCTTAACCTTTCTCCTAATTTTCCTTGTCGTTGAACCCACATCTTCCTGTAACAACCTGCCGCGTCGCTTCTCATTTATGCTTTTACTTCCCGTTTTATTCCTTTTAGTCTTACTGGGCCTATTCAATGAGCTCCCCTCAGTCACTGTACCTTGTACTGTCACCCTTTTTGATTTTTGACTGTGGCTTCTCTGTCTTACACTTTCCCCCTTACTGCCTTTTGTTTCTGGCCCTGTTTTACTTCCCTCCGACTTTCTACATTGGTTCCCATCCCCCTGCCACATTAGTTTAAACTCTCCCCAACAGCTCTAGCAAACACCCCCCCAGGACATCGGTTCCAGTCCTGCCCAGGTGCAGACCATCCAGTTTGTCCTGGTCCCACCTCCCCCAGAACCGGTTCCAATATCCCTGGAATTTGAATCCCTCCCTCTTGCACCATCCTCTCTATCCTGACATTCCTACTCTGACTAGCTCATGGCACTGGTAGCAATTCCTACCTTTGATGTCCTACTTTTTAGTTTAGCTCCTAACTCCCTGAATTGAGCTTGTAGGACCTCATCCCGGTTTTTACCTATTTCGTAAAAAGTTCACCCCCCCCAGAATGTCCTGCAGCCACTCCGAGACATCCTTGACCCTTGCACCAGGGAGGCAACATACCATCCTGGAGTCTCGATTGCGTCCGCAGAACCGCCTGTCTATTCCCCTTACAATTGAGTCCCCTATCACTATAGCCCGGCCATTCTTCTTCCTGGCCTCCTGCGCAGCAGAGCCAGCCACGGTGCCATGAACCTGGCTGCTGCTGCCTTCCCCTGGTGAGCCATCTCCCTCAACAGTATCCAAAGCGGTATATCTGTTTTGCAGGGAGATGACCGCAGGGGACACCTGCACTGCCTTCCTACTCTTGCTCTGTCTTTTGGTCACCCATTCCCTATCTGCCTCAGTACCTTTCACCTGCGGTGTGACTAACTCGCTAAACGTGCTATCCACGACATCCTCAGCATCGCAGATGCTCCAAAGTGAGTCCATCCGCAGCTCCAGAGCTGTCAAGCGGTCTAACAGGAGCTGCAACTGGACACACTTCTTGCATGTGAAGGAGCCAGGGACAGTGGACGTGTCCCTGAGCTCCCACATCGCACACGAGGAGCATGACACGGGTCTGAGATCTCCTGCCATGTCTTAAACCTTCGGTTAACTTATACAATTACAATTCCAAAAATGAAAGAAAAACAAAGAAAAAGTTGAATCAGGAGGAAATAGAGGGACACGGACCGAGTATAATCTGAAGGTTTTATTTTAGTTCGGGCATCGTGATCAGCACGAGCTCGGAGGGCCGAAGGGCCGGTTCCTGTGCTGTTTCTTTGTTCTAATTACTAACCATGCTGTAACAAAGCCTTTGATAACCAGTGGCCATAATGTGATACAATTTTACGTTAAGTTTGAAACTGATGTAGTTCATTCTGAAACTAGAGTATTACTGAACAATAATAATGATAATCTTTATTATTGTCACAAGGAGGCTCACATTAACGCTGCAATGAAGTTACTGTTAAAATCCACTCGTCGCCACATTCCGGCGCCTGTTCGGGTACACAGAGGGAGAATTCACAATGTTCAAATTACCGTACAGCACGTCTTTCGGGACTTGTGGGAGGAAACCGGAGCACCCGGAGGAAACCCACGCAGACACGGGGAGAACGTGCAGACTCCGCACAGACAGTGACCCAAGTCGGGAATCGAACCTGGGACCCTGGAGCTGTGAAGCAACAGTGCTAACCACTGTGCTACCGAGCCGCCCAAGGGGAACTGTAAAGGTATGAAGAGTCAAGTTGGCTGTGGTGGACTGGGAAAATACATTTGGTGGTGGAAAAGCAGTGGCTTGAATGTAGCATGTACATGATCTGTAGCAAAGGTCCACTCCTCTAATACCCAAAGGCCCAATTGGAAAGATTAATAGAATTGCATTCGACCAAAGGAGGTGGCTTTGCAAGTTGCCAGAAAGGCAGTAAGCATGAGGATTAGGAATAATTTAGAATCCTACAAAGGAGGACCAAGAATCTGATAAAGAGAAGGAAAAGATAAAATGAATACAAGCTGGTGAGAAACAGCTTTATGATTTACAAAAAGAAAAGATTAGCAAAAATCAATCTGGCTGCACTGCAAAAGTACCAGGGAGCCACAAGGCTTGTGAAACTGAGGAATTGAGTTTCTCAAAAAAGAAATTGGTCAAAGGTTGATAAATATCCAGCTGGACGGCGATGATCTACATCCCAGTGTGTTGAAGGAGGCGACTACAGAACGAGGGAATGTATCAGTGGTTATCATTCAAAATTGTATGGATTCTGTAACCCCACTATTTAGGAAGGTAGGGTGGGAGAGAACAGAACTACGAACCTGTTAGTCTGACATCAGCAGCAGGGAAGGTAGAGTCTTGGAGTCCTCGAGTCCTCGAGTTTTACAGTCCAGAAAGAGCTCCTTCGGCCAATCGAGTCTGTGCCAGCCGGCAATCTATTCTAATCCCATTTCACAACACTTGGTCCGTAACCCTGTCTGCTCTGGGATTTAGAGTACTTGTCTAAATGCTTCTTCAATGTTGTGAGGGTCTCTCGGTCCACCCCCCTTTCAGGCAGCGAGTTCCAGACTCCCCCCCCACCCCCCCGCCCCCCCCCCCCCCCTCTGGGTGAAAAGCTTTTTCCTCACATCCCCTCTGCCCCTCCTGCCCCTCACCTTAAATTGCTGCCCCCTGGTTATTGACCCACTCAACTAAGGGGAAATGTTTCTTCCTATCCACGTCCCTCAGGGTTTTGTGCACCTCGATCAGGTCGCCCCTCAGCCTTCTCTGCTCCAAGGAGAACAACCCCAGCCTAACCAGCCTCTCGTCACAGCTGGAACCCTCCAGCCCAGGCAGCATCTTGGTGAATCCCATCTGCACCCTCTCCAGCGCAATCACATCCTTCCTATAGTGAGGCAACTAGAACTGCACACAGTGCTCCAGCTGGGGCCCAACCAGCATTTTATACAGAGCCATCATAACCGCAATACTCCAGGTGTGGTCTCAGTAAGGCCCTGTACAGCTACAGTACAACATCCTTGCTCCTGTACTCAAATCCTCTTGCAGTGAAGGCCAACGTACCATTCACCTTCCTAACTTTGCTGTACCTGCATGCTTGCTTTCAGTGACTGCTGTACAAGGACCCCCAGGTCCGTCTGTACATCAACATTTCCCAATCCATCACCATTTAAATATTACTCTGCCATCCTGTTTCTCTGTCCGAAGTGGATAACTTCACATTTATCCACGTTATCCTGCATCTGCCGCGTATTTTCCCACTCGCTCAACTTGTCTAAATCATCTTGAAGCCTCTGACCACCCTTCTCACCACTCCCATTCCCAGCACGTTTTGTGCTGTCAGCAAAAGTAGAAATATTGGGTGGAATTCTCCATCCCGGGATGCCCCAATGGGATGGAGAATCGGGCGCTGGGGCAAAACCAAACTCCGCAATCTTGGACATGCCCCTCCCTGTGCAGCTGGAGCCTCGACTTCCTCACCAACAGACCGCAATCTGTCAGGATAGGCAACAGCACCTCCTCCACAATAGTCCCCAACACCGGGGCCCCGCAAGGATGTGTGCTCAGTGCTCTACTGTACTCCCTGTACACACACGGACTGTGTGGCTATATTCAACTCCAACTCAATCTGTAACTTTGCGGATGTTACGACTGTGGTGGGCCGTATCTCAAACAACAACGAACCAGACTACAGAAGGGAGATAGGTCACTTGGTTGCACGGTGTACCGAAAACAACCTCTCTCTAAATGCTGGAAAGACATTTAAAGTATCGTCGTGCATTTTTGACTTTGTCTATATATATGTTTCTGGAACCCACCTCTTCATTCACCTGAGGAAGGAGCAGCGCTCCGAAAGCTAGTGATTCCAAACAAACCTGTTGGACTTTAACCTGGTGTTGTAAAAAAAAAATCAGGATAGGCGCCGGGGACCGACCTGATCGTCATGCTCCAACCCCTCGCTGGCGGCGTGAACGAGGTCGATGCCACATGCCAGCGGGGGCATGGGAATGAATGCAAATGAGTCATTATGACCCATTTGCATCGGTTTAGTGGGCCCGGTGCCCTATGCAGTGCCCTCCCGTCATTCTCTGGTCCAGCGGCATGGTGAACCTTGCGGTGGGCCAAGGGGGCAACTGTTCTCCCTTTGGCCCACTGCGAGGTCCACCAATGTCAGAGCCACGATGGCACAGAACATCCGAAGCCACCCCCACACAGCAAATCAGCCCCCGCCCGCCTCCCCCAGCATCGCACTGTAGCCCCCAATCCCCTCGCCACACCCGGGCCACTCCCCACTAGTCCCCCCAGCCCTCGCTGAAGCCCCATGGCCAGTGGCACGACTCCCGACCTGACTGAGGCAGCGCTGGGCACAGTCCGCAGCCGCCGTGCCCAGTTCACGAAAACTGAGACCGCACCAGCCCCGCGTTGTCGGAAACGCGACCCACCGGGGGCGGACCATCGGGGAACGGCCTTCAGGTAACATCCTGAATGGTGTGCGGTGCGCTCCTCCATGACGTTGCTTTGGAGGGGGCGGAGCATCCAAAAACTGGCGCCACCCCCATTTGGTCGTAAAAAGGAATTTTCCGCCCGATGACCGATTAAGAAATCGGCGTCGGCAAGCGGGGAATCCACCTCTGGTCTCTCAAAGGGAGCATCCCCCTGATCTCCCAAGCGGAGAAACCTCCCGGTTATATTTGGCTCCCTCATGCAAATCATTGATGTATATCGTGAAAGCTGGGCTCAGCACTGCCCCCTGCAGGGCCCTAGTAGTCACTGCCTGCTACTCCAAAAAATACCCAATTACTCCAACTTCATGTTTACTGTCTGTGAACCAATTCTCAATCCATGCCAATATAATACCTCCAATCCCATGCACTTTAATTTTGCACACTAACCTCTTATGTGGGGCTTATTCAAAACATTTCTGAAAATCCAAACGCACCACAGACAGTGGTTCACCCTTATCTATTCTATTAGTTACGCCCTCAATAAACTTCAGTAGGTTTTTCAATATGATTGCTTCTTCCATCGGGCAGGAGATGCAGAAGTCTGAGAACAGGCACGAACAGACTCAAAAACAGCTTCTTCCCCACTGTCACCAGACTCCTAAATGACCCTCTTATGGACTGACCTCATTAACACTACACCCTGTATGCTTCATCCGATGCCGGTGTCTATGTAGTTACATTGTGTACCTTGTGTTGCCCTATTATGTATTTTCTTTTCTTCCCTTTTCTTCCCATGCACTTAATGATCTGCTGAGCTGCTCGCAGAAAAATACTTTTCACTGTACCTCGGTACACGTGACAATAAACAAATCCAATCCAATTCAATTTTCCTTTCATAATTGCATGTTGAGTTTGTCCAATCCCGTTGATATTTCCAAAGCGTCCTGTTATCAGCTCCTTTGTAATAGACTCAAATGTTTACTCTCTGACTGATGTCAGACTAACTGGTCTGTAATTTTTCTCTCTTTCTCCCTCCCTCCTTTTTTAAATAACTGGGTAATATTTGCCACCCTCCAATCTGCCAGGGCTGTTCCAGAATCAACAGAAATTTGGCAACCAACAAGTGGGATGTAGATTATCAGCCCCGGCATTTATCGCCTTTCAGTCCCATTCTGCAGCACTATCTTTCTATTAATACTAATTTCCTTCAATTCCTCCTTTTCACGAGACCCTTGATTCCTTAACATTTCCTGGAAGTAATTCCTGGAAGGAATTTCTTCATGGAGACTGAACTGAAAGTGTTGTTTGATTGTTCTGCCATTTCCTTGTTCTCAAAGAACAAAAACAAAGAACAATAGAGCACAGGAACAGGCCCTTCGGCCCTCCAAGCCTGTACCGGACATGATACCAACCTTTGTCAAACCCTCAGCACTTCCTAGCACCATATCCCTCTATCCCCGTCCTATCCATGTGTTTGTCAAGATGCCTTTGAACGCCGTTAATGTATCTGTTTCCACAGCCTCCCCCTGGCAACGCGTTCCAGGCACTCACCACCCTCTGTGTAAACAACCTGCCTCGCACATCTCCTCTAAACTTTACCCCACGGACCTTAAACCTATGCCCCCTGGTGACTGACCCCTCCACCCTGGGAAAGAGTGCCTGCCCATCCACTCTATCCATGCCCCTCAGAATCTTGTAGACCTCTATCAGGTCACCCCTCAACCTTCGCCTTTCTAATGAAAACACTCCGAGTCTATTCAGCCTCTCCACATAGCTAACACCCTCCAGACCAGGCAACATCCTGGTAAACCTCCTCTGCACCCTCTCCAAAGCCTCCACATCCTTCTGGTAGTGTGGGACCAGAATTGTGCGCAATATTCCAAGTGCGGCCTTACCGAGGTTCGATACAACTGCAGCCTGACTTGCCAGTTTTCATACTCGATGCCCCGTCCAATGAAGGCAAGCATTCCGTCTGCTTTCTTGACGACCTTGTCCACTTGTGTTGCCACCTTCAGAGATTTGTTGACCTGCACGCCCAGATCTCTCTGACTTTCTATATTCCTGAGAGTTTTACCATTTATGGTATATTTCCCCTCTATGTCAGATCTACCAAAATGCATTACCTCACATTTATCCGGATTAAACTCCATTTGCCATTTCTCTGCCCAAGTCTCCAACCTATCTATGTCCTGCTGTATCCTCTGACAATCCTCAACACTATCGGCCACTCCACCAACCTCGGTGTCATCGCAAACTTACTAACCAGACCGGCTACATTATCCTCCAAATCGTTTCTGTACATTACAAACAACAGAGGCCCCAGCACCGATCCCTGTGGAACACCACTAGTCACAACCTTCCATTCAGAAAAACACCCTTCTACTGCTACCCTTTGCCTTCTGTGACCGAGCCTGTTCTGCATCCATCTTACCACCTCACCTCTGATCTCGTGTGACTTCACCTTTTGTACCAGTCTGCCATGAGGGGCCTTGTCAAAGGCTTTACTGAAGTCCATGTGAACAACATCCACCGCCCTCCCCTCATCAATCATCTTTGTCACCTCCTCAAAAAACTCGATCAAGTTAGCGAGGCACGACCTCCCCTTCACAAGACCATGCTGTTTATCGCTAATGAGTCCATTTGTTTTCAAATGGGTATAAATCCTGTCCCTGAGAATTCTCTCCAATAATTTACCTACTCACTGGCCTGTAGTTTCCAGGATTATCCCTGCTACCTTTCTTAAACAGCGGGACCACATTAGCTATTCTCCAGTCCTCTGGGATTTTCGATGATACAGTCTCTTGTTTTGGACTGTACTAATCTTTTTTCACGAATCTTTTTCTTTTTATATACTTGTGGAAGCTTCTACAGTCCACATTTATGTTTACTGTCTGCAGGTTTACTCTCATACTCTACTTTCCCCTCTGAATTAATCTCTTGCCCCTCCTTTGCTGAATTCTAAACTGCTCCCAAACCTCCGACTTGGTACTTTATTTTACCAACATCATATAACTCCTCTTTGGATCGAATACTATCCTTAATTTCTTTTGTTGGCCATGCTGGACCACTTTTCTTGTTGTGTTTTTGGGTGAGAAGGGAATGTATAACCGTGGCAATTCACACATTCATCCTTTAAACAGTAACCATTGCCTAGTCACTGCAGACCTTTCAATGAAGTTCCCCAGTGTTTCTTAGCCAACTCATGCCTCATACTTTCCTAGTTTCTTTTGTTAAGATGAACAGATCTAGTTACAAATCTGATTTTTGTGCATTCCATCCTAATGAAGGATGTTATGGTCACTGTTCCCTAAAGGACCCCGCACAACAAGATTATTCATTAGCCCCTTCACATTCCACAATGCCAAATCTAGGGCAGCATGTCCCCCAGTTAGTTCCTGGACATATTGCGTGGAGTCTGCACGTTCTCCCCGTGTCTGCGTGGGTTTCCTCCGGGTGCTCCGGTTTCCTCCCACAAGCCCTGAAAGACGTGCTGTTGGTGAATTGGACATTTTGAATTCTCCCTCTGCGTACCCGAACAGGCACCGGAGTGTGGCGACTAGGGGGCTTTTCACAATAACTTCATTGCAGTGTTAATGTGAGCCTACTTGTGAAAGATTATTATAATTGTCAAATGAAGTATGGCTCAGACAGAGTGAGCGTCTGGGAGTTTGGTGAGAGAGAAATGCTTTAGGGTTAATCCCATTCTAGAAATCTAGCATTGCTTGTAGTTACATTTCACTAAAAATTACTCTTGAATTTAAGTCTAAATTTCTAAATCCAGTTGTAAGCATGTGCAGGTTTGGTGGATTGGCCGTGCTGAATTGTCCCGTAGTCTGCAAAGGTTCGGGGGGTTACGCAGATGGGGCAGGGGAGTGAGCCTACATGGGGTGCTCTTTCACACTCTTGTTTTGCAGATTCGATGGTCCAATGATCTCCTGCACTGTAGGAATTCTATGATTCTAAACTGGTCTAAAAAGCATCTCGTACAGACTCCAGCAGTTCAGCTGCTGAAGCATTATTGCTAATTCGGTTTGCTCGGTCAATATGTAGATTTAAGTCACCGATGATTATTCTAGTATCCTTGTTAATGTGCATCACTAATTTTATTTCACTACATTACCACTATTGTTTGGAGGCCTATAAACAACTCCCACTAATGTTTTCCTCCCCTTGTCGCTTCTTAGTTCCACTCAGTCTGATTCTACATCTCGATTTTTAAAGTCAATATCATGACTCACTATTGCACTGATTTTATACTTAACTAACCACACCATCCCACCTCCTTTCCCTTTTTGCCTGCCCTTCCGAAATATCGAATCCCCTTGGATACTCAGTTCCCAGCCTTGGTCACCTTGCAACCATGTCTCTGTAATCACAGTCATATCACACCCATTTACATCAATTTGTGCTGTTAATTCATCAACCTATAGCAGACGCTCCAAACATTTTAACACTTTTTTTGTGCTAAGGTCCCTTTTGCTGCGAACTATTGTTTCCTCTGCCTTCTGCTTTTACTTTCTACTTTTCTGTTTTTCACTTGTTTCCCTCTCATGTGTCTCTCTGCTCAGGTTCCCACCCGCCTGCCACTCTAGTTTAAACCCTCTCCAGCAGCACCAGTAAGTGCCCCGTGATGATATTGGTCCTGGTCTTGCTGGGGTGAATCCCATCCAGCTTGTATAGGTCCCATCTCCCCCAGAATCAGTCCCAATGCCTCAGGAATTTGAAACCTTCCCTCCTGCCCCACCTCAGCCACACATTCATCTACTCTATTTGCCTATTCCTGATCTCACTGTCTGATGGCACTGGGAGCAATCCTGAGATTACACCAATGAGGTTCTGAACAAAGAACAAAGAACAAAGAAAAGTACAGCACAGGAACGGGCCCTTCGGCCCTCCAAGCCCGTGCCGACCATACTGCCCGTCTAAACTACAATCTTCTACACTTCCTGGGTCCGTATCCTTCTATTCCCATCCTATTCATGTATTTGTCAAGATGCCCCTTAAATGTTACTATCGTCCCTGCTTCCACCACCTCCTCCGGTAGCGAGTTCCAGGCACCCACTACCCTCTGCGTAAAAAACTTGCCTCGTACATCTACTCTAAACCTTGCCCCTCTCACCTTAAACCTATGCCCCCTAGTAATTGACCCCTCTACCCTGGGGAAAAGCCTCTGACTATCCACCCTGTCTACGCCCTCATAATTTTGTAGACCTCTATCAGGTCGCCCCTCAACCTCCTTCGTTCCAGTGAAAACAAACCGAGTTTATTCAACCTCTTCTCACAGCTAATCTGCTTTCTAATTTATTCCTGGACTCACCATATTCCGCTTTCAAGACATCATCCCTCTTATTACCTGTTCAGCTGGTAGCAATATGAACCATGACCTCTGACTGTTCCCCCTCCCCCATCACAATGCCCGGCAGCCACTCAGTGACATCGTTGACCCTGGTACCAGGGGGACAATTTACTATTTTGGTGACATGACTGCGGCCACAAAACCATCCATCTGTTCCCTTATGTTATAAACACCGATCACTATCGCTCTCCCACTCTTTTCTCCTCCCCCTCCCCCATGACGCTGAACACTTTGATGCCACAGACAAGGGGCGCGATTCTCCACTCCCACGCTGGTTGGGAGAATCGCCTGGGCCGCCAGAATTTCCGGGGACGCCGGTCCGACTTCCTCCCGCGATTCTCCCAAGAGGCGGGAACGGCCCGGTCGAGTTCCGCGGGCCGCAGGCCGGAGAATCGCCGGAGACACCCAAAATGGCGATTCTCCGGCACCCCCGCTATTCTGAGGCCCGGATGGGGCGAGCGGCCAGGCCAAAACGGCGGGTTCCCCCCCGGCGCCGTCCACACCTGGTCGCTGCAGTCGTGAGCGGTGCGCGAACGCTGTGGGGGCGGCGAGGGGGGATCCTGCACCGGGGGGTACCTCAGATGTGGGGTGGCCCGCGATCGGTGCCCACCGATCGTCGGGCCGTCCTCTCTGAAGGAGGACCTCCTTCCTTCCGCGGCCCCGCAAGATCCGTCCCCCATCTTCTTGCGGGGCGGACTTAGAGAGGACGACAACCGCGCATGCGCGGATGACGTCCGTTATGCGGCGCCGGCCGCGTTATCTATGCGGCGCCGCTTTTACGCGGGCGACAAGGCCGGGCGCGAGTAGATGACACGGCCCCGATACTGGCCCATTCTCAGGGCCTGAATCGGTCGGGACCGGGGCCGTTCCGCGCCGTCGTGAACCTCGACGGCGTTCACGACGGCGCGGCCACTTCGGCGTGGGGGTGGAGAATCCCGGCCATGGTTCTTGCTGCATTCTGAGAAACCACCTTTCCAGCAGTATCCAAAGCAGGAATCTGTTGGAGAGAGCGATGGACACAGGGGAGTCCCGCACTACCTGCCCAGTACATTTCCTCTGCCTGGTGGTCACACCTTTCTGCCTGTACACTCTTTACTTGCAGTGCGACCACCCCGCTCTACGTGCTATCCATGGAAATCTCATCCTTGCGGATGCTTCACAGTGACTCCAGTTGCAACCTTCAGCTCTGAAACATGGCTTTCAAATAGCTGCTGCTGAAGTCATCCCCTGCACTGGTGGTCACCCTGGACACTTGGCGTGATGCTATCAGGACTTTATTGTCTAAGGTACAAGGAGAGGGTGGATAGGCTGGGACTTTTTTTCCCCTGGAGCGTAGGATGGTTTAGGGTGATCTTATGGAGTTCTATGAAATAATGAGGAGCATCGATAAGTTTGATGGTCAACATCTTTACCCAAAAGTAGAGGAGTCTAGAGCGAGAGGGCAGAGGTTTAAGGTGAGAGATGCAAAAGAGAGGAAATGTCTTCACACAGCGGGTGGTGAGCATCTGGAACGAGCTGCCAGGGGCAGTGGTAGAGGCGGGTACATATTTTCCTTTAAAAAGCAGTTAGACAATTACATGGGCAGGGTGGGTATAGAGGGATATGGGCCAAATGCGGGAAGGTGGGACCAGCTTAGTGATAGAAACTGGGCGGCAGGGACAAGTTGGGCCAAAGGCCCAGTTTCCATGCTGTAAACATCTCTGACTCTATGAATCTAAGTGTCCCTGACTTCCCACATTGCACAAGAGAAGCATGGCTGAGCTGTCCTGCCATGACTTACCCTCAAATTAATTTTACTGCCGCTAGTTTGGAGAATATTAAGGACAGTGGAAATACAGATCAGGTCCCACTTACCAAGGTAACTACTCTTCTTTCGGAGCGAAGGTAGAAAATGAAAGGACACTTTCCTACTTCACCAAACTCCCTTTGTCACCAAACATCAAATTAAGCTCTCAACTCCAGTCCAAAACAGCACTCCAGTGCGGTATTATACTATGTCCTTCTGTTATACTCTCTGAATCTAGCCTTTGAAAACCTGTTTAAGGCAGTTATCTAATTTATTAGTTGTAGCAGCAGGCAGAGTCTTGTTTTAAAGCTAAAATGAACTCTCACCTTCGTTCAACGCAAGAAGCGACTTTTAGCTAATTGTTAAATTAAAGACAGACAAGACTTAAAAGAGAAATTGTCCCAGATTTGAATACGGGGGAAAAGGTATCTTGCTGGACTAATATAAAACTTTTGTTAGATCACACCTGGATGTTCAGTTCTGGGCTAAGAGAAGGGCGTATTTTCCAGAGAGGCAGTGTAGTGTATGTTCACCAGGATAACCCGTGGGGTGGCAGGATTGTGTCGTGAGGAAAGATTGAGGAAACTGGAACTGTGTTTTCTGGACTTCAGTTTTGAAGACTGAGATGTGATCTTATTGAAACTTACAAAATCCTGACAAAGAATTCTTACAATCCTTAAAAAGCTTGACAGGATAGTTGTCAATCAGATGTTCCCTTGGCTGAGGAATCTGTAACCTACGGGACGCAGTATCAGAATAAGGATAGACCATTTAGGATTGAGATGAGGAGGAATTTCTTCGGTCAGAAGGTGTTGATCTAACTGACTGGCGGACCTGGCTCAGTGGACTGACTGACCTGCTCCTGTGTTCCAAGTTCATCTTGTCCGATCCACATTATTTAGTTTCAAAGTATAAGCCTGATTAACCTTTCCCAATGCCATACCATGGACTAATAGGGAATGGTAGTGACACGGGTCCTAGCACATGATACTGTGCGACTGCTGGGGGGGGAATGAATCTTTCGAGAGGCTATCAATTTTTACTTACTTTATTCAAGCCAATTATTCTGTTGAAGGGATGGTCAAGCCTCCACGGGGCTTCAGAATCCGCGGCATGGAGCAAACTGGCCTCAATATGAAAATTGCTGCCGAATATAGTCTCTGTTTTCCTTCGCTCAAATTGCGATCTTGGAGCACCGACATCTGACCTTGCTATGCTAACTCGGATTCGAGGCATTTCCTTCGGAAACTCGTCTTGCTGCTTGATGAAGTAGGTTTTAATGTGATATTGGCTCAACAAGTCACTGCGTTCCTCACCAAATGCCTCTTCCGTTTCGTATTCTTCTCCCAAGCATTTCAATGTTGCACCGGAGATATGAACTCGCCTAAGGCACAACAGGCAGGATTTATTATCTACCCGACATTGCAATATATTTTCATTTTTCTTCGTCACCGTGGCATTTTAAAATAATCTTATTTTACAAAATCATTACAACTGCCTGTGTCCCTCTCTCTTTGTGACCTCTTGCTTGCCTCATAGCCGGCCCTGCCGCTTTCAGTCTCGGTTTTGCTCTCTGGCTCTTATTCAATGGACAGAATTTCCCCACCGTCGGTGAGTGGGAAAATCAGTGTTTAGCCAGCCAATTGTGTTGGCAGCATTTCCTGTTGCATTGTCCTGCTCGAGGGGGAGGCGTGTGGTGTAATGGCATTATCACTGGACTAATAATCCAGGGGTCCAGACTCAAACTCTGGGGCCCCGGGTTCGAATCCCACCTGGGCAGGTGGTGAAATGTGAATTCAATAAAAATCTGGAATTAACGATGACCATGAAACCATTGTCGACTGTCAGAAAAACCCACCTGGGTCACTCATGTCCTTTAGGGAAGGAAATCTGCCGTCCTTACCCGCTCTGGCCTACACGTGACTCCAGACCCACAGCAATGTGGTTGGCTCTTAACTGCCCCCTTGAGGGCAATTCGAAATGGACAGCAAATTCCAGCCAGTGCCACCCACATCCCTTGAGAGAATAAAGAAATATTGTACACCACTGAGAAGGAAAATGAGAAGCCAGGATATTCATGCCAGATCACTGGCCTCTATCCACCTCGTGCTCAATGCACACCAACCACTTCTCCAGGTTCTCGATGCCTCCGTCTGGAGGTAGTGGAGGCATGGCGTGATGTTCTGTACCCTCGCCCAGGGACACCAATGCAGCACACATTCATTGTTCAGGCATCCAGTGCAGGAAAAGGGTGAATGGTGTCAGACCCACAGGGATCTCACTCACTTCTGGTTCGAGGGACACCCCCACATGTTAACCCCAAAACATCCTCATCTCCCCTATAGGTCACGTCCTCATCACCTCACCTCTCCCACTCACCATCCACACGTGCCAGGCATCCTTACCACCTGCTCTGGCAGACGTCCTGCTTACACGCTCTCCACCTGTTTTCCTGCAGGACAACTTGGCTGATAATAGAAGATGTGGAGATGCCGGCGTTGGACTGGGGTGAGCACAGTAAGAAGTCTTACAACTACCGTGCCGCCCTTCCTGTTTGTTCCTGTTTATTCCTTTATTTTCCCTGTCATTTATTTTTGTTGGCATAGTTTTGACCCAGGGCTTTAATGGGCCTGCAACTTTAAGACAAAGCCGCAGCCTGCCCCTTTAATTCCAGCAGGAAGATCCGGGAGACTGCGCTGTTTTTATTGACATCAGTGATGACTCGGACTGATTGATGTTGCTGTTGGCTAATGAATGGGCTCAAAGGGCTGTGCTCTGCCCTGTAACAGATGGTGATTGGATCTGATCCCACTGATGTGCTTTCCAGAATCACCAGGCTTGTTTTTCATTTCACCTTTGGCTCTGCAGTCAGGGTGAAAGATTAAAACTAATTCACTCCCAATAAACCACAGAGACGAGGAAGGAATGGGAAGGTGAAGGAGCCTTGGATGACAAGAGAAGTGGAGCTTCTAGTCAAGTGGAAGAAGGAAGCTTACGTAAGGTTGAGGAAGCAAGGATCTGACTCGGCTCCAGAACGTTACACGGTAGCCAGGAAGGAACTCAAAAATGGACTGAGGAGAGGTAGAAGGGGGCATGAAAAAGCCCTGGCGGAAAGGATTAGGGAAAACCCCAAGGCATTCTACACTTATGTGAGGAATAAGAGGATGATCAGACTGAGAGTAGGGCCGATCAGGGATAGTGGAGGGAACTTGTGCCATGAGTCTGAGGAGATGGGGGAGGCCCTAAATAAATATTTTGCTTCAGTATTCACTAGAGAGAGGGACCTTGTTGCCCATGAGAACAGTGTGAACCAGGTTAATAGACTCAAACAGGTTGATATTAAGAAGGAGGATGTGCTGGAAATTTTGAAAAGCATCAGGATAGATAAGTCCCCTGGGCCTGACGGGATATACCCAAGGTTACTACGGGAAGCGAGGGAGGGGATTGCTGTGCCATTGGCGATGATCTTTGCTTCCTCACTCTCCACTGGAGTAGCACCGGATGATTGGAGGGAGGCGAATGTTGTTCCCCTGTTCAAGAAAGGGAATAGGGAAATCCCTGGGAATTACAGACCCATCAGTCTTACATCTATGATGAGCAAAATATTGGAAATGATTCTGAGAGGTAGGATTTATGATTATTTAGAAAAACATAGTTTGATTAAAGATAGTCAGCATGGCTTTGTGAGGGGCAGGTCCTGCCTCACAAGCCTCATTGAATTCTTTGAGGATGTGACGAGACACATTGATGAACGTCGAGCAGTGGATGTGGTGTATATGGATTTCAGTAAGGCATTTGATAAGGTTCCCCATGGTAGGCTCATTCAGAATGTTAGGGGGCATGGGATACAGGGAAATCTGGCTGTCTGGATACAGAATTGGCTGGCCGAAAGAAGACAGCGAGTGGTAATGGATGGAAAGTATTCCGCCTGGAGGTCGGTGACCAGTGGTGTCCTGCAGGGATCTGTTCTGGGACCTCTGCTCTTTGTGGTTTTTATAAATGACTTGGATGAGGAAGTAGAAGGGTGGGTTAGTAAGTTTGCCGATGACACGAAGGTTGGGGGAATTGTAGATAGTGTTGAGGGTTGTTGCAGGTCATTGACAGGATGCAGAGCTGGGCTGAGAAGCGGCAGATGGAGTTGAACCTTGATAAATGTGAAGTGATTCATTTTGGAAGGTCGAATTTGAATGCTGAATACAGGGTTAAAGGCAGGATTCTTGAAAGTGTGGAGGAACAGAGGGATCTTGGGGTCCACGTACATAGATCCCTCAAAGCTGCCACCCAGGTTGATAGGGTTGTTAAGAAGACATATAGTGTGTTGGCTTTCATTAACAGGGGGATTGAGTTTAAGAGCCGCGAGGTTTTGCTGCAGCTTTATAAAACCCTGGTTAGACCACACTTGGAATATTGTGTCCAGTTCT